>NC_140173.1:92139715-92187215 GCF_963971535.1 Notolepis coatsorum
GCGGGATGCCATTATGAACTAAAATAGAATACAAATCTAAAAAGAAAACAGATGATACAGATGTAGAGTGTAGACCGATCGATACCAGCGTTAACGTGTTGGCTGGGCCAGCATAAGCATAACGTTGACCGTGAGCTCTGACAGAAGTGACAGGTGCGTCGCCTCCTTCGCGCGACTTGTATAGCAACACTCATTGATTGGACAATCAAGAGACACACAAACAAACAAACAAGCCTATCATTCATAGTTATTCTTGTTGCCATACTGTGTCATGTGTCAGAGAAGATTGGCAGGGCCATTGACGAGTCAGTTTTGGGAGGAGACGCTTGAGTAAAACTGCGACCTGATTATTATTATTCCCCCCATCTCTCATTGCTACGCTTCAAAATCATATTTCCCAGTCGAAATGAGAAATAATATATACATATTATGAAAGCCAAGGTGTTGTTTTATTAGAATAATGTTAAAAAAGAAAAAGAAAAAAAAGTGAAAAAAATCCGCGGTTTGACAGAAAGGAAGGCATTCCTATGTAAATGAGCAATTGCGACATCCGACTGATTCTGTGAGAGCACGTCACATATGAGACCTCTGTCATTAAAGTGGGTGGTGTTACCAACAGCGTTCACCCTGATGTAAAGTACCGATTTTATTGGTTTGTCATGACAAACCAATTACATAATCCAACATATGTGTTTGGAAACAACATATTCCAGTTAACGGTATATTTTTTTAATGATTCGTTACAGCGTAGTCAATACTTCCATGCGTATAAATTGAGGAAGCTGAGGAGCGCGCGGCGCGGCGGAGGAGCTTGGCGCGGCGTAGCGGCAGGCGGGGATAAGGGGGCGTGCTAGCGTGGGGTCACGTGGGCGTCGTGGCCAATCAGAGGAACCCGGAAACCGAACAGCGTTGTAGAAGGCATAGACGCGGAGGGGAGAGGTGAGTTTATTTTGGGGAGGGACCCCAAAGACAACAAGGCGTGGCCAAGGGAGTGCTAAGTGGATGTGGGTTTCCTCTGGGTGTCATTATGTTGATGGACTGCTGTGTGTTCCCTGGTCCCCCGGGGGAGGCACGGTAGGCATCGACCAACGAGATCACAGTTTTGACGAGATGCTGTCTTCTTTCCTTGGGCACGAAGGAGGGGGGCAGTGTACGTTTAAACGACAGCCGGGTAGATTGAAAAACCAAGTAGTTTGTTGATTCTGAAGGTTGATTAATAATCAAAGGGAGGATTGAAGGAATCTATCTTTTTCAATGTGTATAATGTAAATATCTGTAGATGACAGCATCTGCTATTAGATCTCAGATGAGGAGGACGGTATTTAGTGGTGTGTGTTTTCAAGTTAGACTGGGAAGCCAGTTCTAATAGAGCCATGGGCTCCGAGGTCGTCGGCAGGTTTGTTAACATAAACACTGATATGCACTGGTGGGGGAGGTTTGGTCAGAGCTATGGGGAGAGTTTGACATTGATAGAAGATGATGGTGTGTTAAAGGTGACCAGCCATTGCCATGGTAGCGTGTCACGTAGTTACGAGAAGAGGGGGCGGGGCCGGTTGCTAGGGGGAAAATGTTATGAGAGGTGAGTTCCTTCCGGGGTAAGTTAGATTAAGACACGACGTGGAATCGAGCAGACGCGTTGAGAGACTTTGAAATCCCTCCTTACCCTCACTGGGTGGGGGAGGGGAATTTGCCACGGCTAACAGGGAAGGCCTTTGGACAGCGAGGCCGCACGACCACCGAGCGGGGTGACAGAAGAGAGATCGTTAGAATAATGAATTTAGTTCCTTCTAATGTTTTTCAAGGACAGAAGAAACAGTTTTCCATCTGGTACAGAGGCTTTGTTTATAGAATAAACCAAGTTTTTCCAAGAAAGGTACCACGTTTGCCGGTGTCGTTTCTTCCGACTACGGATGTACCAATGGGGTTGATACAGTGTGAGACAGCTAATGAGATATCCAAGTAAAATGACACAACGCGGAGGCCAGTCACAGAGCAGCAGGTGACGAGTGGATTAAATGATCAAAGGCTAGAAATGCTGTTATCTTACATGTTGGATGTCCTTTTCTTGTCACAGAAGCTCACAAATCTTGCTGCTGTGTTCGCACATTGTTGTATTTCACCAAGTAGGTATGGAGTTTTTCGTTATTTGTATCTTTGGGTGTTTGCAATTTGTGGGAAGTATATGTCTCTGATGTCTTGGTATAGTGGGCAGGGTGTTAGGAAGTGTAGCTCGGTTTCCACCTCATCTTGTGTGCATTGGGTGCACAGTCTGTCTTCTTTTGGGAGCCAGTTCTGCTTATGGCTGCCTTTCTCGATGGCTAGGCTGTGCTCGCTGAGTCTGTACCTAGTCAATTATCTCCTTAGTTTTGGATCAGTCACAATGCTCAGGTATTCTGCCACTGTGTACTCTGTTTAGGGCCAAATAGCATTCCAATTTTCTCTGGTTTTGGGTTGATTCTTTCCAATGTGTCAGATAGTTTTATTTGAGTTTTCTTATAATTTGGTTTAGTCCAGTGTGGTTTCTGTCTGGTGGCTTTGCTTGTGTTTGTGAGCAGAGTCCCAGAACCAACGGGCTGAGCGGGCATATCTCTAGGGTCTCTCTGTAGGTGAGGGCTTTGTTATGGAGTGTGTCTGGGTCACTTTCTTTTAGGTGATTATAGGCAAGTACTCCGTGTTGATAAATACCATTTGTTCTACGCTCCGCGCTCGTGCCCGATTTTAAGTATTTGAATATAGACCCACCCGTAATTAACCATATACGGTAATGAACACCCTCATGAAATGTGGAAAAATTTACTAAACCGAGCGAAAGCGTGTTATGGGAGAAATACACATTGCTGCCTGGACACCGCAAAACACTAATAAAGACCGTTAACCACTGTTTGCCGTTGCCCGTTGGTGTCATTAATGCATGCTGGAATATGAATGCTTTTCTTCATTTCGTTTTTTTAACGTTCGATTAATACCCAGGGATTAAAGTTATCCATCAATTTTCTACCTGCATGGTTTAATATGATTCATAGAGGTATACAATCTATTTTGATGTCGGTATTAGGTAGCCTATAAATTATTATTATAATTTTTAATATTCATAATTATTATATTACAATAAAAGACAGCTCCGTCTTTTAATACACACATATATTGTACAGTAATGGCAAATAAACACGTACAGTCCCCCCTGAAATAAAGGTTCTGCACGCACGTACCAGCAGTGATCTACAGCAGCTAAAATACACATAAAAGATAGCCACTTATACTATTCTGAGTAGATAATGCATCTGTATCGCAACGGAGTCACGGATCTGGTCGGGGCAGGTAGCATTATGTCGGGAAAATTCTTATGAAATAAACAAATGTGAATTAAAGAATTTAAAACAAAGTTTAGCATATTAAATCGTTTTATAAGCTTATAGCTTTTTTCGTGCTGATTTGAGAAGGGTCCAGCTGCATAACCGGAGAGCAACGCTCTCAGGGCCAAGATAGCCACTTATACTATTTTGAGAGAGACAGCAGAGAGACAGACAGCAGAGAGACAGACAGTAGAGAGACAGACAGACAGACACGTTTCTTGAAAGTATTATGAGAGAGTTATTGGGTGTGTGTGTGTGTGTGTGTGTGACTACTAGTCTCCTAGTAGAGACTCACCCCCCCCCACCCCTCTGGACCACCTCCTAGTAGAGACCCCCCCCCCTCTGGACCACCTCCTAGTAGAGACTCCCCCCCCCCCCCCCCCCTCTGGACCACCTCCTAGTAGTGACTTCTCCAGGAAGAAGACGAAGATGAGGATTAATGACTTGACTTTTCTGGTTACAGCCATGTACTGCAGTGAAAGGGTTACGTTTTGCTTGCGGTGGTTGCAATTCCCCCTCCTCCTTGCAGCCAGCCGTACAGTCTCTACTAGGAGGTGGTCCAGAGGGGGGGGGGGAGTCTCTACTAGGAGGTGGTCCAGAGGGGGAGGGGGGGGGGGGGGGGGGGAGTCTCTACTAGGAGGCGGTCCAGAGGGGGGGGGGCTGAGTCTCTACTAGGAGGTGGTTCCAGATATTGGGAAATATCCTGGAGCAAAGAATGAGAGTCTGTGAATTCTCACAGTGTTGTTTTTTTGTTTGTTCCAGTTTTCCCAGAAGGTGTTTGTTTTTATGGATTCCTCTATATCCTTTTCCTATAATGTTATAATGTTTCAAGTTTTGCTGTATCACTGTATTGAACACATGTGTTCTGGTTGTCTGGGTCTCTGTGTTTTTGGTTTAATGGGTTCCTTAATATTATTGGTTGTTCAGTTTAGTAGAGATGTATGTTGTGTGTTTATTATTTATTAGATTCATCTGAATTTTAAGTATTAGAGTAGAATATTAATTGTATTAATTACCCTGCCTGTTATGTTAATTTGTCTGACACAGACCTATATATAGCTGAGTTTACCATTTGTGAAGTGGCTTCCTTTCAGTTCAGGTCTGTTTTGTCCTGCCTTCAATTTTTTGGGCCCGTTTATATTCTGTTTGGAATGATGTATTTGTTAACCTGTTTGTGTAAATAAAACCCCTTATTTTTGCCTGCACCACTGTGTCCTCATCTTCTGGCTGCTTGGTCCATCACAAGAAAGGTATGTAAGGTAAAATATATTATTGAGGTTTTCTACCGCCCCGTTTACACTTTTGCTGTTGTGTTGGAATAATTTTCCCAGGAATTGGTCTAAATGTGATTGGACCTTTTATAGCTTTATAGCATTATAGAATGCTTCTATACTACATTCTTTCCATTTCTAGTATTTTCTAATAGTGTGTAGTTTGTTTGGTTTTGATACTTCCTGGTTGGGTGTTGATCTGTTCAGATAGACAGTGGTTTTGCTGTGGTCTGACAGGGGTGCGGGCTGACTGTGAATGCTCTGAGACACACTAGGCTGAGGTCAGTGATAAAGTAATCTACTGTACTGTTACCGAGATATGAGCTGTATGTGTACCTACATAGGAGTCCCCTCAAAGCCTACCATTGACTATACAGTCCCAGTGAGCGACAGAGCTGTAGGAAATTGTGACCCATGTTTGTTTGTTGTTTGGTCATATTTTTTTCTGGGCGGGCATATTTTGGAGGGGATGTTTCCACATCCTGGTAGGTGTTTGTCTCCCTGTGTGCTGAGAGTGTCAAGTTCTCGTCCTGTCCTGGCATTGGGTTCCGCACAAACTACAATGTAACCACAAGCCTGGAACTGGTTGATTTCGTCCTCTAGGATGGAGAACATGTCCTCCTTATAATATGTAGATTAAATTGGGGGGATGTAAGTGGCACACAGGAAGATATCTTTCTCGATTGAGGTAAGTTCCTTATTTATTTTTAACCAGATGAAAAAAGCTCCGGTTTTGATGAGCTTAATGGAGTGGGTTAGTTCTGATTTGTACCATATTAACATACCTCCAGAGTCTCCCCCTGTTTGACCCCTGTTAGCTTGGTGGATGGAATTAGCAACTCTCTGTAGTTTGCAGGGCAGCCAGTAGGACCATCTCCTCTGTGCCATGTCTCTTGTAGGACCATGATGTCTGTGTTTGACATTTCTGTAATAAAGTATGGGTTTCTGCTCTTAGTTCCAAGGGCAGTCGACCTCAGACCTTGTATATTCCAGCTCTATTTCTCTCTCCCGCTATTTGCTCTGTCTTTGCGACCTATTCACTAAAGATATTGCGCAAATTATATACTAGTGCAAACATGCCATACGGTCTGAAATTTGCTCCTGATATTTGGCAGCACTGTTTGCTCACGGACTGCAATTTGCTTTGGATTGATCCTGTTGGCTCGCGGAGCATCTGAGTGCTCCTGATATGGTAAAATAGTATAAATAATGCTGATACAACAGTATGCATGTCCTAGGACAATGGCAGACAGAAAACAGAAGCTTCAATATACTCTGGTCACGAATTAGAAGTCCTGACCCAATACTGTAGCTCTTCTAGTCCTTGGTCCAAACACCTTATTGGTACCAATTGGGTGGGCAAATTCTAGATGTGATTTTTTTAATTCCTATACATTCCTAGATTGTGTTTTGATTATGACATTGTTGCGGAGGTAATATGCAGTAGGTGCGTGGAAGTTACCATATAGCTCAGCGTAAGAAGGTCCAATTGACTCGGGCTCAGAGACTTATTTTGCGAAAACTCGGTTTTCGTTAACCACTAATAAGCTACAAAACCAAACTGTCTATCATATCAAAACACAATCTAGGGATGTATAGGAATACAAAAAAAATCACATCTACAATTTGCCCACCCAGATGTTACCAAATCGTTTGTCATGTCATCCCAAAATTATTTTGTTTGAGCAGACCTGTCCATGGTGCTGAATCTTTTGGCCGAAGTTAGGCACGGTGTGTCTAATAATAATTTCAGATTTAGGAATATTTTTAGAGTGAGAAATTAAGTTGTATTTAATGTTTAGTTAAGTGAATAGAACCCACATTCTCATATACTCCAGAATAAACGTTTCATTGACCATGTTTCCAGCATCTACTCCTCATGGACCTGATGAAACAAAATACATTTTAAGTTTATTCTGGAGCATATGAGTGTTTTTGCAATGAGGCTAATTTGCATAGAAAGGGGCACATGTTCCGCCCATATTACCTCATACCCGAAAATAGCACCGGCGCACAGAGACGCAATGCTGATGGCAACGCAGTTAGCACGGTATTTCACCCTTTGCAAGTGCTTTGTGAATAGCAAGGTGTGTTTTGGAGCTATTTGCACAGACATTGCATCGGAAAAAGCGGCGCCATCCCTTTGTGAATTTGCCCCTATGTCTCTCTCTTTTGCTTTCTCTCTCTCCCTTTCTCTCTGTCTGTCTCTCTTGCTTTCTCTATATCTGTCTCTCTCTGTCTCTCTCTTTCCATCTCTCTCTCTCTCTTACTTAATCTCCCTCTCTGTATCCTTATCTTGCTTTCTCAATAAAGTAATCTACCTGTCTTGATCCCTGGCAGTTCGCCTACAAGAAAAATAGATCAGTAGATGATGCTATTTCCTTAGCTCTTAACCTCTTCCACCCGGAGCCATTGCTCCACTTCTACAAGGTAATTTGCATATTCTTGGTAACCCTAACCACCATGCTAATAATGACCAGACATGAGGAACTTCCACTGATCTCGTTCAGTACCTTCTTGAGGTCATGTATAAAAAAAATCTAAGGAAATTAATAAAGGGAAGATGATTAAACAGAAGGTTCTTTAGATACAGTACTGAATTCTCCCATCCGGACCAATGCCATTTGAATTTTTTTTTATCCACTTTTTCTCCAATTTTACATTTTTCTCCCATCCCAATTTCGTATCGTCCATTTCAACCCTCCCCTGTCTCGAACGCTGTTTCTTGCCTCCCACAAGCCGACTGCAATGTGGACTAAGTCATACATAGCACGAGTCCCCTCCGATACTCGAGGTAACAGCAGTCACATATTTTCACCTGCGTGGCGCGATCTTTCAGCGTCAGGGGTCTGCACTTTGGAGGGGCGCCGCCCCCATCGCTTCCTGATTCTACTGTGCAGGCGCACCAACCGACCTGTAGGAGTCGCTGTCCACAACGCCCAATCCCCACCCATCAGTTTCCCACCCCCTAATACTGCCAATGTGTATTAGTACGGACGACCATCTAAACTGAAAGCAATGTGGAGCGCTGGGCTCGAACAGGCGAACCCAGCATCTCCAGCATTCATGGTGAGCGCCTTTCCCACTGCACGACGTAGTAATTTGAAATATTATTATAGAATATAGAATAGCAGGCTTATAAATTACCTTATTATAGCCAATTCGCACATTTATATATATACATATATTATCTTTCAAATTACCAAGTTCAATTTGGATTTAGTATCACCAGGTGTGCATAAGAACAGATAATGAAATCTACTGTACTTTTTTATTTTGATCAGGGTGCAACCGTTTTGAAACTCATTTCAAATCGAATTGTTGCTGCATGTTATAAATAGGGAAGAGAAACTAACTGCGCTTCAATATATGTCTATAACGTTAGTGTTGTGGTTTATTATCCCGAATAATAAGAGATATCCCGAATTAAAATAATTCATACAGAGGTATGACGTTTGAAACCCCATAGAGGCTTTCAGGAAGAGTAGTTCTGAAAAATTCCAACGCTGATCGACAGCTAGTTCAAGTTCTTTAATAGTTGTCATACAGAAGTACAGAATACTTTCATACAAAATGCTTCTTACTGTTACGCTCCAGAGACTGTGCTAGACAAGATAGTATCAAATAACATAATAACATAATATAGCATGAATTTAGAAGAAGAAAATGAGGTCACAGTTGTTCGGTATAGACATATGTACAATGTTCTGAGTTACCATATAATATACAATACACAACTATGCAGTGTACTAATGTACAGTACTATCTAGTGCAAAGCAGAAATGGGATGAGGTACAATTTTAGGTACAATTTACAGTAAGGTGTACGAGTTGTAGTGCAATCCTTCATCCATAAATATAAAGTGTGGGGAGTGGGTGCTACAGTGTGTTTGTTTAAAGTGGGTGTGTGCTATAAAGTGTGTGTAGTGGGTGCTACAGTGTGTTTGTTTAAAGTGAGTGTGTGCGTGTGGATGTGTGTGCTATGTGTGTTTGGTGGTTGTTGTTGTGTAGTGTTCATTCATTGTTCGTTTAGCAGCCTGATGGCCTGGGGATAGAAGCTACTTCTGAGTCTTTCTGTGCTCGCCTTGAGACTCCTGTATCGCTTGCCTGACGGCAGCAGTTCAAAGAGGCAGTTGTTCGGGTGGCTCGAGTCCTTAATAATTCTCTTAGCCTTCCCCTTGCAACGCTTGTAGTAAATGTTCTGGAGGGTGGGGAGCCCCCCTCCAATTGTGCGTTCGGCTGAACGTGTCACTCTTTGTAGTCTGCTTTGGTCTTTTGCAGTGCTATTCCCAAACCAGGAGGTGATGTTGCCGGTCAAGATGCTCTCTATTGTACATGAGTAGAAGTTCTTAAGGATCTTCTGGCTGACTTGGAACTTCCTTAGGCGCCTGAGGAAGTAGAGGCGTTGTCGTGCCTTCTTCACCACACTGTTAATGTGTATGGTCCATTTCAAGTCCTCGGATATGTGGGCTCCGAGGTACTTGAAGCTGTTGACTCTCTCAACCGGTGCCCCGTCGATGCTGAGGGGGCTGTAGTCCTTGACCCCCGACCTCCTGAAGTCCACAATCATCTCCTTTGTTTTGCTGACGTTCAGGGAGAGGCTGTTTTCCTGGCACCATCCCGCCAGGACCTTGACCTCTTCCAGGTAGGCCCTCTCGTCGTTGGCAGAGATCAGGCCCACCACCACTGTGTCGTCAGCAAATTTGACGATTGTATTGCTACTCCGCTGAGCCACACAGTCGTGTGTGTACAGGGAGTAGAGGAGGGGACTCAGAACACAGCCCTGGGGGGCCCCTATGTTGAGGGTGATGGATGAGGAGGTGCAGTTGCCTGCTCTCACCACCTGGGGTCTGCCAGTCAGGAAGTCCAAGACCCACTGGCAGAGGTCATAGCCCAAGCCCAGGTCCCTGAGCTTGGCTATGAGTATGGAGGGGACTATGGTATTGAATGCCGAGCTGTAGTCGATGAATAGCATTCTCACATAGTTCCCCTGCCTCTTGTCCAGGTGTGATGCTGCTGTGTGCAGCACATGGGATATGGCGTCCTCCGTGGACCTGTTGGGGCGGTATGCAAATTGCAGGGGGTCCATGTTGATGGGGAGGGAGGAGCAGATGTAGCCCTTTACTAGCTTCTCAAAGCACTTCATGGCTATGGAGGTGAGAGCTACAGGGCGGTAGTCGTTGAGGCAAGCAGGCTTGGATTTTTTGGGTACAGGGATAATAGTGGACTTCTTCAGGCAGGTGGGGATGACAGCCTGTTCTAAGGACAGGTTAAATATGTCAGTGAATACTGGGGCCAGTTGGTCGGCACAGACTTTTAGGACGCGGCCGGGGATGCCGTCCGGACCTGCTGCCTTCCTGATATTCACTTTTTTAAAGGTCCGCCTCACCTCATGCTCTGTTACCCTGAACACTGCGCCTCCATCAGCAGCCGACCCCCCCCCCCCCATTGCCGAGGCTTGTGAGCTGGTGTTGTTATTACCAGCATCAAACCTCGCATAGAAGGTATTGAGGTCGTTTGCTAAGGAGATGTCACTGTTCAGTTTGAGGGAGGCGCCTTTGTAGTCTGTCATCGTTTTGAGCCCCTGCCACATAGCTCTAGAGTCAGCTTGTTCAAACTGGAGTTCAATTTTATCCCTGTAGCGCCGTTTGGCCTCTGACACTGTCCTCCTTACGTTGTGTTGCGCCACCTTGTGGTCGTTCATGTTGCCTGCCACTAGGCCGTCATTGTATGCTTTGGTGCGCTCTCTCAGAGCTTCACGGACGGATTTGTCTACCCAGGGTTTTTGATTTGGGTAAACTTTCATTTTGGTAGTGGGGATTGTTTCTTTCACCCTAGTACAGACATAGTCCAGCACTGTCTCCGTGTAGGCATTAATGTTATCTGTGTCGCGGAATACAATCCAGTCTGTGTTGTGAAACACTGACACTAGTGTATCCTCTGACGTCACATCCCATTTCTGCACCTCTCGCGAGACTACGGGAGTACTTTTAATTCTTTGTCTGTACTTTGGTGTAAGGAAAATGGATGCGTGATCTGACTTGCCAAAGCCACTATCAGAATGAGCCTTGTAGCCACCTTTAAATTGCGTGTAACAGTGATCTAGGATGTTACCGCCTCTGGTGTTGCAAGTCACATGCTGGTAGAAATCAGGCAATACCTTTCTCAGATTGGCGCTATTGAAATCTCCCAGTACTAAAATGGCGGCGTTAACGTTCGTCGCTTGTATATTGTTTACCTCGTCGTGTAGTCTGGAGAGCGCGGCGTTGTTGTTGGCTTGCGGTGGAATATACACTCCGACCAGGATGATCGCCGTTAACTCCCTCGGGAGGAAGAAAGGACGACACTTGATGGTTATATATTCCAGTTCTGGGGAGCAGTGATTGGATAATTCCTTCACATTCGTTGGATCACTCCAATTTTTGTTAAACATGAAGGCAATACCTCCACCACGTTGTTTACCGGACTCTGATTGTGTCCGATCCTTCCTATGGATAAAGAAATGATCCGCTGGTTGAATCGCGTGATCTGGAACCTCCGGTGTTAGCCATGTTTCGGTGAAGCAAAGGACATTGCAGTCCCTAACGTCTCTTTGATATTGAATCCTTGCTCGGATGTCATCCAGTTTATTGTCTATTGATTGTACATTGGCTAGCAATATACTGGGAAGTGGTGTACGATGTCGTCTGGATCTCAGCCTGTTTCGGATCCCAGCCCTTTTTCCTCGTCTTCGCGGCGGCTTTTGGTGGTCTTGTCCATGGCCGGCATAACAAAGGATCTCGGTGGGCCATTTCTGCTGTTCAGCGATCCGATCCAGAGAGCAATCCAAACGGTAAGTTTTTCTTAATCCAATGTCAATGATTGACTGACGGTCATACACATATAATGCACCAACAGTTGGTGCAAATAAAACTCCTAATACTATAAAAATTAACAAAATAAAGCGATGTCTATTACAAAATGGCAGCAAAAAAACTACAATTCCCATGGTTAAACATTTCCAAAATGGTCACCTCTCGTGAAATGAACCTGACCAAAACAAAAGTTAAATCTATCTAATCTATCTAAAAGTAATCTATCTATCTACTTTTGTCAAACAGTCTGGAGATATTGATTTTATGACATGATGTCATTTGAGGTCCGCCTCTGCACGGTGGAAGAGGTTAATGGCATTTGTGTGAGGTTTGGTTCGTTCCCCGCCACACGCTTGTTTGTAAGTGTAGCTGTACAATAAAAGAGTCGAGTCGCGCTGGTTCTTAATGCCGTGTATTGCCAAGCAACAAGTAAACAAACCACACCTTCCCCAGGAAGTGAGACACGTCATATCATACAGGCACCGGCCCAGCACGCCCACAAGGCGGAGCTGTAGCCCAGCCTGTAACATCTCCTTTCCTTTAGTAAGTAACAACATCAATCCGTGCAGACCTAAGTAGTATCAAAACACCTCTTCAATAACAACCACAATTAAACACAGAATCACAATTTTCCCACATTCCCATTCCCTTTTTTTTTTTTTTTTTTTTTATATCTTACAGTCCATACGCATGTGCACAGTCCTTGTGTGCTGGGGTGCGAGCGTGACTATGTGTATGTGTGTGTGTGTGTGTGTGTGTGTGTGTGTGTGTGTGTGTGTGTGTGTGTGCATGTGTGCGTGTGAGACAGTCTCAGTTTGTGTGCGACCTAGAGGTTAAGTCTGTCCGGAGGCCGTAACGGCCTCCCGCTCCGGGAGAAGGCCCGGGCCTGTAACTCACGGCCTGGTGTGTTACCAGTCTGCGGGGAAGACCTCGGGGCTGATGACTTTGGAGACTCCTCAGGACCGCTGACGACCTCTTCGGTGCTTCCCCCCCTCGCAGGCTGTTCTGGGGCCAATTCTGGGTGAACTGACGGCTGGGGAGGGGCCGCTTCTGCTGGTCGGAGATCAACCCTGTTGCGGCGATACGCAGTTCCCTCCACGTCGACCAGATAGGACCGGAGTCCCAACTGCTGCAGGCACACGCCTCTTCTCCATCGGCCCGTCCTGTCACCCGGGAGTGGCTTCATCCGTATGGGCCGGCCGACGTTCAGCTCCGGCAGATCCTTCGCCGATCGGTCATACATCAACTTCGCTGCCTGATGTTTCACTCTCAGCTTGTCCGGGACCCCTGTGACGACCTGAGGTACCAGCAGCTGGTCGGCCACAGGGAGAAGGGTTCTCAGTCTCCGCGACATAAGCCGCTGTGCAGGGCTGCACTGCATACCCTCAGTGGGTGTGTTTCTCCAATGTAAAATGGCCTTCCAGGGGTCCTCTCTGGCCCGGTCTGCCTTTCTGCACAGGCTCTTCACAATCTTTACCGCCGACTCCGCTTTGCCGTTAGCCTTCGGGTGCCTCGGTGAGGACATAACGTGCTCAAAGCCCCACTCCCTCGCAAACGCCCGGAACTCCCCACCGGCAAACTGGCCCCCACCATCAGAAATGGCCCTGTCTGGCACCCCGTGGCGAGCAAACTGTGCCTTGCATCGTCGGATCGTGGTGTCCGTTGACAGGTCAGGGAGCAAGTCGACCTCCCAGAAGTCCGAATAGTGGTCCACCACCAGAAGAAAGTTCTGTGCTGCATAGCTGTACAGGTCCATGCTTACCAGCTGCCAGGGCCGTGTGGGGAGCGGGTGTGACATCATAGTCTCTTTCTGTTGTTCGTGTGCATACTCATTGCACACGGAGCACTGCTGTACGTAATCTTTGACTTCCCCTTGCATACCGGGCCAGTACAGTGTATCACAAGCCTGTCTGTAGCACGCCTCGGCCCCCACATGGTTGTAGTGGATCCGTCTCAGCATTTCTGGACGCATAGCTTTCGAATTATGATGCGCTGACTCCTGTAGAGCACAACATCCTGTGCACTTATCTCGTCCCTGATGGCCCAATAGTCCCGGACGGCTAAAGGGGTCTCCTCTCTGTGGTCTGGCCATCCCTTCAGCACGACTGACTTGAGTGTTTGCAGACACACATCCTCCTCAGTGTGTGTTCGAATCTGTGCCAGACGTTGGCTGCTGACGTTCAGATAGTCCGCCTGCCGAATGGCGGCCGTGTCCCACTGCTCCTGCCGCATGCTGCAGACCATTTCCCGTCTGTACAGTGTATCTGTTCTCTGTGGTGGGGTGGTGGCTCTGCTGAGTGTGTCACTTATGTACATTTCGGGGCCTGGCTTGTACACCACCGCCAGGGAGTAGTTCTGCAGTGTGAGGAGCATGCTCTGAAGGCGCTTTGGCGCACTGAGGAGAGGCTTAGTGAAGATGGACACCAACGGGCGGTGGTCGGTCTCTGCAGTCACATCACCCCTCCCATATAGGTAGTAGTGGAAGCGTTGACAGGCGAATACGATGCTTAGACACTCCTTTTCTATTTGTGCATAATTTTGCTCCGTTTGGGTCAATGCACGAGAGGCAAATGCGACAGGCTGCCCCCCCCTGAAGCAAGCAGCAGCCCAGACCCGTCTGACTGGAGTCGCTCTGTACGGTGACCGGCTTGTGGACGTCATAGTACCTTAGGACTGGCACCGCCGTGATCAGAGCCTTGATTTCCTTCATGGCAGCCTCATGTTTGGGCAGCCAGTGCCACATCACATCTTTGTTGAGCAGTCTCCTCAGAGGCTCACATACCGCTGACAAGCGTGGCATGAATCTCGACAGGTAGTTCACAAACCCAACACATCGCTGGACCCCTTTTGCGTCTGTGGGGTTTGGCATGTCCAGAACCGCCCTGACCTTGTCAGGGTCAACCTTGAGGCCCTCTGCGGACAGTATGTGGCCGTGGAAGCGGACCTCCTTCAGTCGAAACTGCAGCTTTTTCAGGCCCAGTCTCAGCTTTACCTCTCTGCATCTGTCCATCAGAGCGACGAGGTTCGTGTCATGGTCGTGGTTGGCCTCATCCTCTGTGTCCCCACAGCCCACTATGAGGATATCATCAGCTATGGGCTCAATCCCCGTCAAGCCAGCCAGCAGCTCATGCTGCTTTCTTTGGTACAGCTCTGGAGCCACTGACACACCGAAAGGGAGTTTTAGCCAACGTTTCCTACCCCACGGTGTCCAGAACGTTGTCATCAGGCTGCTCTCTTCGTCCAAACGGCACTGTAAAAATGCATCCCGTGCATCCACCAGCGTGAATATACGTGCCTTTGGCAGCTTATACAGCACGTCATCCAAAGTGGGCATCAGGTAATGGGACCGTTTCAGAGCTCGGTTAAGGGGCTTTGGGTCTATACACAGTCTCAATTTGTCTGGCCTTTTCACTATGACCAGATTGCTAATCCAGTCCGTGGGTCGAGTGACTGTGTTCAAGTGCCCATCTTCTTCATATTTATCCAGCTGTGCTTTAACAGCTGCCTTCAGGGCCACTGGAACATTCCTGGGAGCACACTGCACCGGCGCCACCGTGCTGTCCAGCTCAAAGTGAATATCACCGGGCAGAGACTCAACAGGGCTGGTGAACACATCATGGTAGGTGCTGACGAGCCACTCTTTGGTCAGTGACACCTTCCTGCAGTGCTCCACTTTATTCAGCTCCTCAGGAATGGTGAAGCGTATCAGACCAAGCCTCTCACATGTCTCCCCCGAAAGCAAGGGCCTCTGGCCAGTATGTACGACTTCAAAGTCCAGTCTGTGCGTCTTACCCCTAATGACGCATTGTGTGCTGTACACCCCCAACGAGCTCATCCACTCACTGTTGTAAAGTTTCAGTTTGATGAAGCTCTTCTGAAGGGGTGTTCTAGGTGCCAGTCTTGACTTGTCCTTGATGCTCATCACATTGCATGTGGCTCCCGAGTCGAGGTGGCACCTTTGGAGGCCTTTTGCAGTGGTAGGTTGACAAACCACTTGTTACCTTGAGTGTTCACAGCCCCCACGCTCTCTACTGTGTACACGTCTCTCTCCTCCCGGTCGCTGTCCTCCCGTTCCCCTGGCCATGGGTCATCCACAGCATTTAACTGGCGAGCCTGCTGGCCTCTTTTCATGCAAACTTTTGCAAAATGGTTAGCTGTGCCACATGAACGGCATGATTTACCAAAGGCGGGGCACTGGTCACGCCCACGTTTGTGCCGTGTGCCACAGTACTTGCATTCACCAGTGTCTCTCATGTTATGTGGCTGTGCCGATGTGTTGGCCTCGGATGGCCTGCTGGCAGGCCTCCGTCCATATCGCTGCCCTTGTGTGGCGTTAACGCTGTCCCCAGGCCCGGAGCTGCCGCTGCCCAGAGACATGGTCTTTAACCTACTGTCCATGACCTCAGCTGCTCGACAAATACTGATGGCCTGATCCAATTTAAGGTCCTTTTCTCTTAATAAGCGCCGTCTAGCGCCCTCATCAGTTATCCGTAGGACAATACTGTCTCTTATGAGTTCATCTTTAATAGCTCCATATTCACAAGAGGCAGCCTTTTCTCTCAGTCTTGTAACAAAAGCATCAAACAGCTCTCCATCCTCCTGTTTCAAGTTGCCAAAAACGTACCTCTCGAATATCACGTTCTTAGCCGGTGTGAAGTATTGCTGCAGTGCTGTCAGAATAGCCCCGACATCTTTTTGTTGCGCCACGGTGAGTCCCAGGTTGTGTTTGTAAATATGACGACAGTCATTCCCCATTAACCGTCTGAGCGCCGCCGCCTGTACTGGCTTTTCCTTCTCGCTGAGCCCGGTCGCAAGCAGATAGTCCTCGAACTCTGCTTGAAAGCTCACCCAGTTGCCGTGAATGTCTCCCGTCATCTTCATTGGCTCCGGAGGCGGAATGCTGGATGCCATTGTCGCCACAAACTCTCACCCAAACAACACATAAACGTCCGCTGTTATTGCAAACAGCTGTTTCGGGCCGTATATAAATCCTCTTTGGGTCCTCCTAGTTCCACTTCTGACACCATGTTTGTAAGTGTAGCTGTACAATAAAATAGTCGAGTCGCGCTGGTTCTTAATGCCGTGTATTGCCAAGCAACAAGTAAACAAACCACACCTTCCCCAGGAAGTGAGACACGTCATATCATACAGGCACCGGCCCAGCACGCACACAAGGCAGAGCTGTAGCCCAGCCTGTAACAACGCTCTCCTGAGGTACGGTGCTGATTGGTGCATTCCCCGCCACACGCTTTTTGAGCGATTGCCACTTTCATCACACAGCTGTCATAGTTTGTGATTAGCGCCCCAGAGGGCTTTATATACCTGGACCTTCCTTCTATCGTTGTCGGGTCGTTCTGGAATACAACTGCATTTGCCTGCTTTTTCCCCGTTGCTGTTCCTGGTCTACTTTCTCTCCAGGAACTTTCTGTGGAGAACCGCTGTTGAGAACCTTGTTCCCCGTTTGGAGCTGCGCCTCGTTTTCCCGCTTTACGCGTTGCGCTTGGGTGAGTGGAACCAAACCCCTCTGGATTATTCTGATTGTGTGTTTTAGAAGAGACACTGAAGATTTCGTTACCCCTCTGGATTATTCTGATTGTGTGTTTTAGAAGAGACACTGAAGATTTCGTTACCCCTCTGGATTATTCTGATTGTGTGTTTTAGAAGAGACACTGAAGATTTCGTTTTGTTTGCACTGACTCATCTAATTGCGTGTTGAGGGGAACACTGAAGACTGTCACTGTCAATTGGTTCTGGACACAGCTAAGGGAGGAGGGAACCACACTGCCTCTGTGTTTCGTTGGACTGTTTCTGATACCTCTCTCTCTCTCCATTTTCCACCTTGAGTAAAAGCTGGGAGTATCTGCAGAGCCGCTACAATGTCACATGCCATTTCCCCACCGCTATCACCAGGAGGATTCTGCAGAGCCGCAGATGACTCTGCCGAAGGCAGTCACCCTGTTTGTTTGATAATTGTACTTTACCCTTTTTTTTGACTCTGTAAATAAATACGCCCTAGTATTTGGCTAACTCTGAACTACCTGTCTGTGCCGTTGCGTTTGAGGTCGGTTACAAACCATAACAATTTGTTTGTGAAATTGCCTTAGTGAAATTGCCTTTGTGAAATTCCCGTTGTTTTGGAAATTGCCTGTGTGTGTGTGTGGCCATTGAGAGCTATAGATTGTTTTGTTGTATATGCCCACCTCATTGCCTTGAAAAAGCCAAAACACAATAGTTACTGTCACCATCCGTGGATTCAGGGTCTACGTTTGTTTAAAAAACGTGTTCACGGGCGGTTAGGTGGCCGAGCGGAGATTGCGTTCGTCACCAACCCCGGAGCTGTGAGCTGGATTCGCCTGTTCGAATCCAGCTCACAGCTCCGGGGTTGTCACCAGCTTGGCTGGCCGTCCGCACTAATACAATTGGCTGTATTAGAGGGTGGGAGAAGCTGGCGGGGTGGGTCCGGGTCGTTGTAAACAGCGACTCCTACAGTTCGGTCGGGGCGCCTGCTAAGCGCGGATAGGACCTGAGGGGTATAGTGTGGTCCTCCCACACGCTACGCCCTCTCAGTGAGAATCCGCGCTGCCAGGTGAAAAGAAGCGGTGATTGGCTGGATGTGTGTCGGAGGAAGCACGTGATAGCCTCCACTCTCCCAGATGATCTGACTGTGGGGGGTAAGTGCGCAGCGACCAGGAAGGGATTGGGAATTGGCATACGACTAACATTGGGATGGGAGAAATGGAGGGGGAAAAAGATCATAAAAAAAAAAAAAAAAAAAACGTGTTCACATGAATCCCCCTGGCCCAATTTCACAAGCATAAATACCGGCCGCCATACTTTTAACTGTACCAGAAAAGGGTAGCGGGCCCTCATTGTTTATTCCGTACAAGGAATACACAAAACACATTTAGTGAAAAAATTGCCACTCTCACAGAGGGACTTTTTATTTGAAACATAGTATTTTGGGGGGGAACAGGGGGTTAGGTGAAAAAAGGGGAAGAGGGGTAGAGGGAGGGGGGACACAGCCTAGGTCTAGTCCAACCTGACAGAGCGGGATCTCACGTGCGCCATCACGCTGGTGCGTAAGTGACGGGAGCCCTTGTTTTACGCCACCTCCCCATTACACACACAGTCAGAATTTCACCAAATTGATATAACACATCCAAGGAATGGTTTATATCCCCCCCCCAACCAACCTCACGTAAAGTGAAAAGACATACGAGGTGAAAAGGAGAGTGTCCGGTTTAGCTGCAACATGTAGCGCACGCATTTGGCAATAGCTCCGCTCCCGTCAACGTTAATTTCGTTTAAAAACCTTATTTGGACAATACCAAAAGAGATTAGACCACATCGTATGTATTGATAAGACCTTCTACTAACTATATCAAAAGACAACATGGTTAAGGATAAGGAAAGGACGGGAAAGAAACAAGAAACGGCAACTTCAGCGGCGCAGATTGAAACACGATCAAGAAGAAACGTTCAAGGCAACGCGGATAAAGATCCGTTGGCGACAAGCCCCGACGAGGAGAATAAAGAGGAGAATACACCGAGACCATCGACTATTGTCCCCGACAGGGAGACAATAGTTGTCAACATAACAGGAGCGACAGGAACAAGCTCTGTGAGAGATATAGCAGTTGATTTTGAGAAGATAATAGCAGACAAATCCATCGGCATCGTCACTGCACCTATACCACCAACTGACACAAGCAGTACAATCACACCACCCGATTTCAACTCATTGACTAACCTGATGAAAGAACAGATGGTCGCTTTCAGATTACACATCGAGGAACTCAAAGATGAATTCAAAGCACACGTCGATGCTAAACTCGAACACATCGATGCTAAATTAGAAGAAGTTAAGAAAGCGGTCGCTGTACAGTCTGAGCGAATCACGACAGTGGAGAATACGGTGACAGATATTACACGGGCAGTCAAAGTGAACGAGAACACCATCTGCATTGGCATGACAGAGGTGACAAAAGAGATAGAAAGGGTGGAAGAAGCATGCCGGAGGAAAATACAAGAGGTTAAAGATGAAGCGATGGAGAGGCTACTCGAAACCCAACGCTACCACAGGCGAAATAACATCCGCATTGTAGGACTTGACGAAGCAGTCAATTGCGCAGACGACAACTTTCCAACAGTGCTATCAGTGATTTTGGGTAACAACTTTCCAAACACAGTGCCGAAAGTGGACCAAGCTTACAGAATCGGTTCTCGGGAGCAAAGAAACAACGGGCCAAGAGTCATCATTGTTACTCTGCGGAAGACATCAATAAGAGATGACTAGGGATGCTCGATATTGGCTTTTTTACCGATACCGATATTCCGATATTGTCCAACTCTTAATTTCCGATACCGATACGATACCGATATCAACCGATACCGATATATGCAGGGTTTCCCCCCAAAAAAACGGAATAATTTCAGGTAACTAATAATTTCACTGGATGCATTCAAAAGGCTTTCTAAATGTAAGCATTATCTGTGCAAAATATGATCATTAAAAAAGTAAAAATTAACATACAAGTTGTTGAATTAAACCAACATGCATACTTTTGACAATAAATAAAATAAGAATTGGTTCTTACTTGCTTGCCTGGGTAAATAAAGGTTAAAAAAAAAAAAAAAAAAAAAAAAAAAAAATTTACCGATACCGATATTTTCCGATATCACATTTTACTGCCGATATCGTCCGATAATATCGGTCGGCCGATAATATCGGACATCCCTAGAGATGACATCATCAAAATTGCTCGCATCCAACGTGGGAAGCTGAAACATGGTGATCATTCAATATTTATCTACGAAGATCTAAGCAAAGACGCCATCGCTCGACGTCTACCATACAAGGAGGTGATGCAAAAATTGTTCAAGTCTGGCCTCAGACCAAGGCTAACATACCCGGCGCTGTTATCGATCGTGGGCAGGGACGGCCGTAGGATTGGATTACACACAACTAAAGAGGCTGAGGAATATTGGATTCGATATGGAGCAGATCCCCCAAGGCAGAACGACACTGTCTGAAAACAGATAAGCCGATTCATCTCCCTCTTTCTCTGTGTATATCAGTATTAGAATGACTTTTATTGTGTTCATCAAAAGTAGCAGATGATATGCAGGCCATCTACACCAATGCGTATTGTGTATAATACGATTCGTAATACATTATAATTTCAGACCTCTGGTCTCCGGGGAGACAAGAACATATCATTGGCAATAAGAACAATCTGGAATATTCTGGGTTTATCGCTCGACTGCCCTGGGTCACTTAGAACATTCTGGAACACAACAACAGTCTATTAGTACTAGTGTATTCTACAACCTTCTAGAATATAATGCACCATGACAACGAAGGCTTTCAACTCTAACATTAAACATCCGGTGTGTATAAACATAGCATATAATCAATTGACTGAAGTTCATTCAGACCTTAATACAAAATCAACCACACTTAAACGTATGAACACAACAAGGTTATTCTAACAATTTAAGTAATCACTCCACTGATGAAGAGACTGGCACATTGAAGCTCTAAAAGGCTCTGTTTTTCTATTTTATCTAATCACTCAATTCGGTTCTAGTGGCTTCTCCACGTTGAGTATTATTCTATCTCTCACTCCTTATCTTTATCTTTTTTTTATTATTTCTATTTTTTCTCTCTTTCTTTTATCTTACATTGTTCTTTTCCATTGTTCTTCACATTAAGGTGTCAATATTTCTCTATAATCTTTTCCTTTTTCCTGATGTTTCCTACATATGTTAGTAGAGGGTTCAAATGAATATGTCGACGAAAGTTTATTCTCTTTTTTTTCATTTTTCACAATATTTCATTACAGTAAGGGAAGGTGCAAGACCAAAAGCGACATTCTATTGTATTAGAATGAAAATGTTAGATCCTATGGCAATTAGCATAGGAAGATTAGGATTACAATGCTCAGTTTGGGCAATCCGGTGGACTAAGGGAGAAAGTCATACGCGGAGGATGTGTTTTTGGAACACAGGCCTGTACGACTCTCTGGGTGAGGGGAAAATAGGGGATTTTTATTTGTATATATATATATGTTTTTAAGCTCGGCTCTCAACGGGACCTCAATAATTGGATGTACATCTATTGTAGCTTCGCACTCCAGAAGCATTACCAAAAACTACACAAAAACATGCATAGATTATGGCTAGTTTGAATATAATGATATGGAACACTGGTGGGATAAACAAACAACCCAAACGCAAAAGCGTGCTCACACTGATGAAAAAAGAACATGTGGACGTGGCTCTACTAAGCGAAACGCACATTTTAGAGGAAGACATAGATACGTTAGCAGATAACACATACCATAATATTAGTCACTCTTCTTTTGGTACGAGAACTCGAGGTGTAGCCATAGTCGTCAGACATAAATTAAATATCGAATTAAAAGGGGTATGGTCGGATGCTGAGGGGCGTATAACTATAGCTAGGATTGTACATAATAACAGGAAAATAGCGTTGGCAGCGGTATATGCCCCAAATTTGTACGAAGTGGGTTTCTTCACTTCACTAACCAATGAAATGTTAAACCATCCCGAGTACTCATTTATAATAGGTGCGGATTTTAATGCCATTTGGAATCCAAGGATGGACAAATCTTACCGCGCCTTTTCCAGCGAACAAAAAAATTCATCTAAAGCATTAAAAGATTGGTCAAAGACTACAGGGGTAATTGATTTATGGCGTTCACTTAATCCCACGACCCGAAAGTACTCGTGTCGATCGGCGAGACATAACACATTATCCAGAATTGATTATGTCTTTGCATCCCCGAGACTATTTGATAAATATGAAGTGGAAATGATACCCAATGCGCTTTCAGATCACTGTTATTTAATCCTAAAAGCAACATTTGGTCTACTATCTTCCTGGGCCCCAAGATGGCGTTTTAATACTATGCTGCTTAACAACAAGGAATTCATTACACAACTCAAAGAAGCTCTCACAGTATTCCTACGGGAGAATGCAAACGCGGTGCAAGACCCCAGAATAATATGGATGTCGGTAAAGGGTATGATCAAGGATTTCACGGATAGATTTTCCTCCATATTGCGCAAAAATCAATGCACAAAACTGTCTGAACTGGAAACGCTTTACTCAACGTTATTTAATTCTTTAAAATATAACAACTCAACTAGACTAGAAAATCAAGTTAACGTTCTAAAAACAGAGATCAATGCAATATACAGACAAAAATCGGAAATGCAAATACGCAGCACAAGACAACAGCAGTATTTCCAAGGTTCTAAACCTAGTCACCTATTAGCCATGCGATTAAGAATAAATGCAAAATTTGCAGATATAACTGCCATTAGAAAACAACAAGTACTTGTAACAGACCCCAAAATAATAAACGATACATTCAAAGAATTCTACTCCGACTTATATAATTCAGAAACGACCTTTGATCAAAACAAATTGGACACATATCTTAATCAAATTATTCTCCCTAAACTTTCGGAGGACGACGCTAAACAGTTAGAAGCACCGATCACATTAGAGGAACTCAAGAAGGCCATATCCGAAATGAAAAATGGTAAGGCTCCTGGAAGAGACGGTATCCCATCAGAAATGTACCTTTCTTGTTGGGACATATTTGGACCCTTATTACTAAATATGATCTTATACTCAGTCAAGGAGGGGAGCTTCCATAAACACCACAATATCGCACTCATTTCAGTCCTTCTCAAAAAAGACAAAGACCTCACCGAGTGCGGTAGTTACAGACCTTTAAGCCTCCTCAGAACCGATGTCAAACTGTACTCTAAGGTATTAGCCATCAGATTGCAAAAGCATATGACGTCTTTAGTTCATCCGGACCAAACTGGCTTCATAAGAGGTCGCCTGATCAATGATAACATAAGACGAATACTGCACATACTAGATGCAGACAAAGAGGACACCACACCTAAGGCGATGCTATCCCTGGATGCTATGAAAGCATTTGACAGGCTGGAATGGTCGTTTCTATGGGCAGTATTAGAAAGGATGGGGTTAGGAAAAGGATTCATTGATATGATTAAAGTATTATACAAGGACCCATCGGCCATGATTACAACAGGCACATTCATCTCCGAAATCTTTCCGGTATCACGCTCAGCCAGACAGGGTTGCCCTCTTAGTCCCGGACTATTCGATCTATCATTAGAGCCTTTAGCACAATATATAAGACAATCCCAATACATAGAACCAATCGTAATCAAGGACACACAACATAAAATTAGTTTATATGCGGACGACGTAATATTGTTCATGCAAAGCCCCAACACCACATTGCCTCATCTACTCAAGTTGATAGAGAACTTTGGTGATTTATCGGGATTTAAAATAAATTGGCCGAAGTCGGCTTTCCTTCCACTTAACATCCATGCAAAAAAAGACACAACCCTCCCAGGTGCGATACCCATGGTAAAACATTTTAGATGCTTGGGTGTGGAAATATTTCCCACCATAAGACAAACGGTGAAGCACAATTACACAAAAATACAGAACAAAATCAAAGACGACCTGGACAGGTGGGCAAAACTTAAAAACTCAGTACAGGCAAGGGTATCAATAGTTAAGATGGATGTATTACCAAGAATCAACTTCATCAGCTCAATGCTACCGTTACCCCCTCCAGAGGGCTACTGGAAAAGATTACACTCCTCCACATACAAATTTATTTGGAATAACAAACCACCTCTCATAAAAAGATCCACCGCACAGAGAAATAAAGCAGACGGTGGCATGGCAGTTCCAGATTTTTTACAATATTTTAAGGCTTTCACATTAAGACCATTGACAATATGGTTTGATCCCCAGGCTTTGGTATCTTGGAGAGAATTGGAAGAAAACATAGTAGCCCCACAGAGACTGAAGGACATAGCACACACTAAACTTCCAATCAAGCACTGTGAGCGGAAATTTGGCCCCATAATTACCCATGCAATCCGAACATGGCGGGAAACACACAAAAAATATCCTAACCCTCAAAAATGGCATAATCACACTCCCATATTCAATAACAATGCACTCTTAATGGGAAAACGTCCTATAAGATTCCCTATATGGGAAGAGCAAGGCATACACTCTTTAGGGGATATTTTTAATAACCATGGCTTCTGTAGTTATGGAGAAATATGCACAAAGTTTAACCTCACCGAGTCCACATGGCTTTTTTACATACAGTTACGCCTATGTTTGAAGTCTCACGGTGTTCCATTACACATACCAGTTGAACACCACAGATACCACAAATTTTTCTATGAAAGAGAAACATTGGGAGGTTTTGTATCAGGTTTTTATTATCAATTACTAACGTCCTCGTATGAAACCCTTCAACTAGACACTGTCTGGAGGAGGGATATTCCAGACCTGGAAAGTGACTTTGATTGGCAAGAAGCATGGGCAAATGTCCGTCTTACATCAAGGAACCCGGACCATCAACAAATCAATCTTAACTATATTCACAGGACATACTTGACTCCTATAAGACTGAACAGAATGGGCCTGAAACAGGACTCAAAATGCTCCCAATGTACAAATGGAGACGAAGGGACATTTATGCACATGTATTGGGACTGCCCACCAGTTAAGGCATTCTGGAAAGATGTGACCCATCAATTATCAAAACTCGTATCTTGGAATATACCAGTACACCCCTCTGTATTGCTTTTAAATGATGTTTTTGAGTTTGCAGTAAATCCACAGCTAAAGAGATTGGTCTTATCGGGTATCACAGTAGCTAAAAAACTGATCGCATCACGCTGGTTTCAACCGGAAAAAATGTGCCGGAAAGTTTGGTCTCTTACATATCTCGATGTGATATATCAAGAAATATCTACAGCAAGAATTCTGGGTCTCAACGAATCCAAAATGTCAATGTGGGTAGAAGTGGTGGAGAGAATAAAAGCTAGCTTATAATGGTAGTGTCTGGTTAGGAGTGAGGGATAATGGAGGTACTATCCAAGGAGGGGTCCGGGAGGGGGGGGTTCGAGCTGGAGCATATGTGTGTAGGGTTTTAGAAAATAGGTATTAGGGGTATGTCCTATATAAGCATTTGTATAATTGTTAATTTCGCTGGATATACACTGTATACGGTTAAAATATTATTATAGACTTTTTTTTTTGTCTTGTTTCTGTACTTGCATGTAATTTTAACCACCTTGACTGTTAGTTTCATTATGCATTATGTGTTGAGTACTGACTTTTAATCATTTTTGTTTTGCAATAATAAAAAAAAAAAAAAAAAGGAGTGTCCCTAGCCATGTGTTGTTTTTACAAGCAAAAACATACGCAAGCATATGGCCAGGTGGAGGAAAGGGGGGGACATATAGGCATAGTCCCGCGCCCCGTACCTGCTGCCGGGTGCATCTGCCGCATCTCTATCTCCGTGTTTACATCTCGCGTATCAGGCCTCTCGCCATTTGGCATCAGGGAATCGAACCTCGAATCTTGCCAGCAAGGCATCAAAGATGAAAACCCCCACCCCCTACATGTAACCCTCTGGGATGTGATGGTAGGAGAGCGCAAGGTCCTCTCTGGCACCAGCTCTTCCGCAGAACCGAGGGGAATCGAACCCCGCGGCCCGCATACTCTTCCTCCTTCTCTAACCACCCTCCCTGCTCGCTCACCACCAAACGGCGGGAGCAAGCAGGCGGAGAGCTTGTGCCGCGTGAATACCAAACCAAGCCGCATTTCTCTGAGATGCTCTCTGATTGGCCGACGCCTGTTTCTACACTGGTTAAGCTTAGGCACTCTTTGAAGTTGGTTAAGGTTAGAGTTTGTCTTAGAGCGTGACGGCAAGTTCTTTCGACGGATAAGCTTAGGCACTCTTTCGAAGTTGGTTAAGGTTAGAGTTTGTCTTAGAGGATGGCGATAGAACGCCAGGTAGTTTGCAGGCTGTTTGACGTGGAAATGGGCAAAGACACAGCTCGTCATGGATTGGGCAAACGCGTCAGTGGCCTATCAGAGAGCGTCAGTCAGTGCCAATCAGAGAGCGTCTCAGAGAAATGCGGCTTGGTTTGGTATACACGCGCTTGTGCCGCAATCGTCTGCTACCGATAGTATAACGGGCCCTTTTGATGGGGACACTGGAGTTACCTTCCTCACGAGTGAGGGGCGCTCAAAGGCCTTCGGGCGGCACTGCACTCTGCGCCGCACGCCACAGGGCGAACGGCGGAGGTTGAAGGAGAGAGTGCTGGCGGAGCCCCAAGAAAGGCTTCTCGGGTCTCGGTGGCAATGCCATCACGAGCAACAGCAACAAGAAAAAACTATAATAGAAAAAAGCCATATTTTCACTGTCTAAAGTGTGCCTGTAGCCAAACACTTCCGAATGAAATTATGAGGGAAGGAAGAAGCACAGTAACGCCCCTCGCTTATATTCATAGGCGGAAATGGGCGTGGCCGGGCAAATGAAGGTGCATGTAGCGAAAGCTTTCAAGGTTACTTTAAGTAACGAGGTAATATCCCACTAGAGAAGAACGAAATTTAACTCAGCTTTTCAGGAATTAGCCCGGATCACTCTGAAACTATACAATATTCACCACGGGATAACACGCAAACGTATACATGAAAAAATGTATACTCTTTTGTACATGTTGGACGAGAGATAGTGACTGTCAAATGAGCCATAATATTGTCTCCATAGCTATAATATAGAATATAGATATAGCTCTGCAAACATTGTGACGCATCGTGAAAATAGGCAATGGAAAGCGGACCCATTGACTACAGGATGAGGATAATAGCTGGCGCTCAATCAGTTAACAGTCAGTGTAGTTTGTGTTTGGTAGTTAGTGTTAACTAGTTAACATTCAGTGTAGTTTCTGTTTAGTAGTTCTATTTCATTCTGGCCTCCGCTCAGCATCAGTCTGCACTGACTTCACTTCGTGCACGAGCACTGAATAAAAAATTCCACAATGTACCTTTACATTCGTCTGGCCACACCCCTATCCGCTTACCTTCATAAGCAGGTGTGTGGTCACCTACTCGCCTCCTTCTTCACTTTCACCACAAGGAAGTGTCTTCGGTAGATACCCACACTTGACGAGGTTGTTAGTTGAAGAAAGTTGATACGTGTTTACATTTCTTCTTGCTTTTTTCTTCTCTCATATATTTCAAAAGAAAAAAGCTAAGTCATAATGTCTACCTCGGAGGGTCGCGCTCGCAACGCCACTCTTCACCAGCGGTTCTCCATTCTCTGTCGTGCATCTTGGAGCGGGGTTGAGGCCTCTCTCGTGGTCGGCAGCCACCCCCGGTAGGCGTCCGATGGGTAGTTTGCCTCTCCAAGGAGCTGGTGCACCAGTGCCGTCTCCTGTGCGATGGCCTGGTTCCGGCTCTGGTTCCTCTGCTTCCGAGGAGTCGTCCGCTGTTGGGCGGCCGGCGCCTTTGGTTTCGGGGGATTTGAGACGCAAACTTTTTGCGTCGGCTCGCTCCCGTCGCAAGATGGTGGCTTGCAGACGCGAACGGCCTGGTTTTGGTGAGTTGCTGGAGCCGGATGAGGATGCGTCTGTCTCTACATGGCCGATGGAAACAGAGGACTACATGATAGAGGCGGACGGGTTCTTGTTTGAAGGCCCGGTGGAGACATGTCTCCCGCCCGTCCAGGTAACACTGGAGGGGGGTGAGATGTCTCATTGGGGTTCCTCGTCCGCAGATGTTGGGTTAGAACCTCAGACTCGGCGGCGGGATGCCCTGCTATCAGCCACATCAGAATGTGGCTCCTTAACCAGTAGTCTGCTGCATGTGAGGGACGCGGGCTCGGAGGGGGAAAGTATGCAGGGGGAACTGTGTGCTTTGTTCCCCGAGCTCATGGCGGCGGCGGCAGTCGCAAACGGCGTACCGCTGCCGCAGCCACTGCCTGTTCCTGTCCCTGACGATCTCATAGGTCATCTATGGCAACGTCGCCCGGTGAGAGGGGTGGACGTTGTCTACCCATTTTTCCCTTCAATGGCGGCCTACGTCCGTCAGGGACAGGTGGTCTCCCACATCATGGGCCTTACTCCCGCCTACGTGCAAGTCACACGGGTGGTGGGTTTGGTAGACAGCATTAAGGAGGGCGTGCCACGGCTTGATAGGCAGATGGCGGCGCTCCTTTGTCCTGAGGTGGTGTGGGAGCCGTTACGGAAGCCGGTTCCCCAAGGGAAATCGGCAAGGCGGTTGGCGTTTTGGAGTGACCAGTCATTTATCTCCGGGACACAATCTCTAGCTGCCACTTCCAACATCGCGCAGCTGGCGAGATTCATGTCCGGGATATTGACGGGCGGCACGGACCTGACTGATTTACAACATGATCAGCTCGCCCAGTCGGCAGGAGCCATCCTGCATCTGATTCAGCCGCAGGCTATAGCCGCTGGGAAAGTGCGCGCCCTGGCCACTCTGATCCAGCGCCACCTTTGGCTGGAGCAGGCGCGTGTGCCGGAGAAGAAGAGGACTCCACTTCTGACGGCACCCCTCTCCGAGGCTGGACTATTCGTGTCGGCACTGCAGCTGATGACCTCAACCTGCAGGGAGATGCAGGAGGAGCGCTCCGTGCTCCAGCCTCATTTCCCCCCGCCCGATGTTGCCGGTGGAGTCAGATGGCCGCCGCGTCGTCGAGGTTCCTCCGCCGTGGCCGCCGCTGCTACCACCGCCACTGCTGGACCTTTGGCGAAGAAGGCCAGGAGGAGAGAGGGCGCCTCCGCCACTGCAGCCGGCCCATCTATGCCCGGAGGTGACGGTAGGGATCGTCGTAACCAGCCGCCGATCGGTTACCGTCCCTCCGGGGCTCCACGGGGTGGAAAACCCTGAGCGGCTCGTGGCAGGCGTCGCTAAGTTCATTGACTTTTTCCCTCTGTGGTCCCCCCCTTTTCCCTTCCCGGCCCCACTATGATTTTGTTGAAAAATAAAGAGTCCCTCCTAACAAACTGTGTGTTTATTCACCAAACATATGATGGGGATGCAACGTGTGAATCTTTCGCTAGTATGGGTTTGATAGGAGGGCTAGACGTTACTTTCATGTTAGAGCTTAAGCAAGGCCTGCAGCCTACACTCGGTTGAAAAAGGGTTTTTTCTGCCTCGACATGAATCTTCACATAAAGGTAGAGGTTAGTTGTGTGCTCTGTTTCTTAAACAGTGATATTGAGCTGCAACACTATTGTGTTGGTTTGCAGTAATGCTCATATGAAAACGTATCACGGCTCAGCCGCTCTCTCTCTCTATCAGATGTTCTGTGTCTTACAACATAGATACGGGTGTCGGGTTCACACATACACAACTTGGCCTTGCTATAAACCCTGTTCACAGATGTGTCTGTGGCTAGCGTGCATTGAATTAGCTTGCGCTATTCATTGGCATTGCTACTGAAGGTATCATATGGCTGTTGTTGTTGTCATATGTGAGGGTTGGGCTTGTGAGGGGGTACCGGATAAACCCCTCCTTCCCTCTTCTGATTGGTCAGGGGGTTTCTGGGACTCTATTTTCATTCGGTCAGGGTCAAGCTGTTAGGCAGCTTGGCAGAGGGGGGGGGGGGGGGGGGGAAGGGTTTCCCAGACTCTGCACCTATCACAGGCGTTTGAGTCTTGGGTTTCCCCCCGTCATAGCAAACGTCACTAGGCACGTTTCTATTGGACGACGGCTTCCGTGAGTTTAGACCCGTATGTAGGGTCTGTTGTTGTCAAGTTGTCGGGGCAGAGCGTAGGAACTTACTGTTCTACTACGCTCGATATACATGTAACTTGAGTCGGTTGGTCACATGACTCAATGTTACCGTGACTTTTCAATCTATGGCTCACGTGGGAAGTCTCTCTGAGGAGTTCCGTCTCTCCTCTGTGGTGAGGGTGGAGGGATGTAAAAATGTAAACAATTTTTACCATCGGCTGCATCACGTGGGATTCATGTCAGTCTGTGTTTCTTTCTTTTTTAATAAAAAAGAGTGGAGAATATGAAGCACGACAACCTTCTTGTCGTTCTCCCAGGCGCCTTGAAGGATCAATGTGGGGTCTGGTTAGACTGTCCATTGATATGTTTTGGGTCCCGACGCATACATAGTGCTGGCTCGGGGTGTTTCTGTTAAGAATCATGCAGGAGGCTAGTACGCCTTGGTTGCTTGTTATTAAAACAGCGTTTTTATAGGGCAACTGGGATGGGCGATTTTGTCCTCTTCCGAGAGCCTGTTACTGGGTCTCGACGGATTCTAGTTCATATCTGGGGGATGTTAACGGAATAGATCAGAACATAGGTAGAGGGGTCTCACGCCCTTGGGGTGGGCTACTGAGCGCGGCATAAATAGGACTGTCTGGGTGGTGCCCTCTTTTCATGTTTTAGATCAACACGCATACCTGCCCCCTCTCCTGGAGTGGGCATGTCGGCGTGGTTAGGGCACGGGACTGGTTCTGGTCGCGCTGGTCCAGGTCAGTTAACTCGTTGTCCGCCGGGGATGCAGATCTGCTGTTCTGGTACCCTGAGGGACTTGTGCTTTTTTCGGGGGGGAAAATGCCAGGTCGGCCCGGGTGTCACAGGGTTAGGCGTTATGGAGACCCTTTGTTGGGTACACGTTGTACCTGGCACTATTATAAGGGGCTGGTTCTCATTTATTTCGCTCCTCTCTCACGCATGGCGAAGAGGGGGCTGTTGGGGTGGTCTTCTGGACCGCCTCTGGTAACCCTGTGTGCTTCCCGAGCCGCCGGGCCCGGTCCGAAGTAATGTTTTGTTGAAACTGTAGGCCTGGGATAACCCCTTTTTTCTTGAGGGGTTATAGGAACAACCACCGTATGTGGTACCAAGAGGGTGGTTGATTCCCTGGTGTGTTGGAGCAGAGTCAACTCCCGGGTTACCCGGTTGAGTGTGCCCCTGCACGTTCATGACGTCTGCCAATCGTGTCAGCCTTCTCTGCCTCGACCCCTCTGGGTGGGTTTTTTTTTATGGAGGCTTTGTCATGGTGCGCAACAACGCCAGCATACGCCCCTTCCGCCGGGGGGGCTGTTTTCAGTTGACCCCTTTGGCGCCTGTCTCGTCCGCAGTGCTCCAGGCTCGGGTCTACAGCCTGCTGCCTGGTTTCCCCGGTGCGCTGCCTGCTTCCGTTGGTTAACCTTTTGAATGCTTTATGGCCATGCTGACTGCCTGTGTTGCAGGGTCAGTGTGCCAGGCGGTGTACTATTGGGGGGAAAGGGCCCGCTCTTGGAGGGGCCCTGTCCGAATACGCTGGCGATGTGGGGGGGGGGCGGTGTCACTAAGTGACCGCCTGGTGGGGTATTGATGCCTGGCGTCATTGACCTCTCCGGGCCCCCCTTCTTCCAGGGGATCCAGTCCCTTCAGTGGGTCTGGGTCTTCCTTCGCGCTACGCTGCTACGGCCTTGCCACGGGGTTGAGTTTGCTCTTGACCCCGTGATTTTGGGGGCAGTAACGAGGGTTGTTCCTTCCATTCTTTCCCTGGTGGCATGCGTGTGCGTAGTCGCGGGGTCAAGCCACGATCTGCTCACCCTGTGCGTTGAGTTGCTTGAGTTCCTCTTCGCACGGTCGGATCCGTCTCCCTCCCGTCCTCCAATAGGGAGGGTATCCCTCCATTAGGGAGGGTCGGGGGGCTCGGTCCTCCCCGGTCTGATGGTTGTGGGGGGCCTCAGCGGGGTACATTTGTCGAGCTTCTGGCTTCCGCTCAGCTCCTCTTGTTCAGACTGATGCTGAGCGGAGGCCAGAATGAAATAGAACGTAAGGTTATGTATATAACCAAGTTCTATGAATTCTGGTGACGCTCAGCGTCAGGACGGCGCTGCAGCCCTTGATCTCGCCTTGTGGTGAAAGTTTGGGAAGGAGGCGAGTAGGTGACCACACACCTGCTTATGAAGGTAAGCGGATAGGGGTGTGGCCAGACGAATGTTGGTATGTAAAGGTACATTGTGGAATTATTTATTCAGTGCTCGTGCACGAAGTGAAGTCAGTGCAGACTGACGCTGAGCGTCACCAGAATTCATAGAACTTGGTTATATACATAACTGTTACAAAGGGTCAGATTAAACCGAATATATATATTTATTGCTTGAGATCCCATGTATACTATTTGTATATCGTCTGATATCCCTTGTATATTCTTTGTACATATACACGGAATATCCCTTTACCTAGTACAGGCCAGACCATAATATTCGTTCTCCTATTGGACAGCGATCCCCTAGGCGCCACGGCCATACCCCCCAATGTCTATTTCAAAGTCACCGCTAAGACATGTCTGGACATGCCCGGTTCTGCGCAAGAATACGAGACAGAAATAAGGCTGGTACTAGATTGTTCACCTTACGTATAAATACGTCGCAGGTGGATACAGCAGTTGAGTTACCCCAATAAGTTGAAGCCTCACACCATGATACAACGTGCTGTGAAGTGGGCCCGTTTTGCCCCGAAATAGAGCCTTGAGACCGCGTGCAAATTGATAGCTGAAGTGTCAGAGTTTAACGCTGGATCGTCGAGTTCGACCTATTCTATTATTAAGTAATAGTCTATTATGTATAGTGTATCGTGCGGCTACCGTTCTACAGTGACCAGCATTACCAACGTTTCATCGTACCGAGCTAGTGTGCTTATCCAGGCTGGGCGCCCTAACCTGGTGCCGTCATCCGAGGAGCCCTAGACGAGAACCGTGTGGATATGTACACTGGATAACCTACCCCGACGACTACAGAGCCCTTTTCGGCTGGATTATATTTGCTTTGGTCCTGTAGCTGTTGGAGCGGAGAATCGTCTACACCCACTGTTGTGTGGGATTTACCCTGTGAGGAGCACCGTCGAGCCCGCCTCTAGTACTCTGAGGCTGGCTAGCTTTCCTCCATGCGGCACTGCATACCGGAGAATAGCTGTTGTTCGTCTACGGATCAAGGGATTATTGCACTGTCTCCTGTACCTGGAGTCTCCTTATTCCTCGTTGACCCAGACTTTCTGCTACCGACAAATCCTCTCCCCTGCTGGCTTACAACCGGAGGGACCCCTTTAGTATCTCCAGCTGATCTACTAGTGTACCATATATAATTCTTATGATACAGGTGGTATTAATTATCTCCTGCGTAATATGCTCATGGACTTACGCTCTTGACCTATTCATGCACATTCTTCGCCTTACAAGCGCAACTCTCAATCTTGATAAGTAATGTAAGATAATCTTCGTGCTGCTAATAAATATTCTTCTAAACAGTATTTCTTGTGAAGCCGTGTTATTGTGGGTGTGTTCATCACATATACCTGTGTACTGTATGGCCAGTAGTAATGTACATAACGCAGTAGTGGTTTAATGATACCATACTTATTCAATACAGTCCTGGAATTGTACCCCTCAGTTACAATAACCTTACGATAGTGTTATTAGCTAGTTGTTAGGATCCGCTGTGTCCAATCGGGACATTCCAAGCGGGGTTTGCAATTGACAGTTGGGATAAATGGCGATCAATATGCCTATATTCTATTGAGATGGAAGATGTTGAGGATTTGTACATCCTCATCATCCTTATGTTCGGTTTGGGAGCGATCGCAATTTGGATTTGGATATGCACAAGAGTATTCGGGAAAGGAGATAATCAAAAGGATGATAGCCGTATGGACCGCTGTCCTCAGGCGGTGGCCAGGCTTGAAATCTCCCACATGGAACTTGCTAAAAGACTTGCAGTCTATTCATTGGATGAACAATTGAGAGGTCAAGTTATGTTGGGGGTCGCGCAGGACATTAGGAACGCGACAAAAAAAGATTGATTTAAATTGATGCTTTAAGGAATCATTGTAACCTGATGCAACACCCCCCCCCCCCCCCCCCCCAACTCAAGTCTGTGGAAGAAACGAAGAATGTTCTATGTCACTGATAGGCCACGCTGGAAAATAAGTCAAGATAAGAACTGGGTTGCGGCGACCGTACCCGACATTGAGCCAGGGACAGATTGAAACTGTCTGGAACAGATAAGATGGATGGCAGGCCCCCCCCCCCCGATCCTCACACTAACCCCCCTCCCACGTGTACGCCTGGCGATGTGCGCGCGCCGGAGGGGAGGGACCCTTGACTGTCTCCTCGCCCATTTCCTAAGCCAATACCCTTATCCCACTAAGCGGCAACTGTAGCTTAACCCCCTCCCCTCTGATACCAACTAATAGCAACTGTAGTTAGTTTAGTCCAGAACCACTCTCCGTCCTCCCTCCCAACCCCCAAATCCCCCCCCCCCCCCCCCCCTGGGGGTGCTTCCTGAGACACACGGACTCTCGGCTAGAAGAACATTGTAACAACAAATGTGCTTTGTTTGTATTAATTTAAAGTTGTGCCATTATTACTATGCAAATGTAATAATTGTGATTGGTTTCCTGTAATGAGTTGTATGTGTTGTTTCAAGCATCCTTGACATCCAAGGACAACGATGTAAATAAGTCATTGCGCCTTTTTCGTTCCTATCCTTGAAAAAAATGTATAATAGAGTAATAATCTGTATATGTTTTGTTGTCTAAATAAAAACCTTCAACCTTCAACCTTCAGCTAGTGTAGTTAGCTAGTTGATATTCAGTGTAGTTTCCATTTAGTAGTTAGTGTTGTTAGCTAGTTCACAAGGAAGGTAATTTGAGTAGTGTTACTAGAACAACAGAGCAAACAGGGGCGGACCTTCCTACAGGGGATATAGGCGGTCGCCTAGAGCGCCACCCAGAGGGGGGCGCCAAAAAAAAAAAAGAAAAAAAAAATATTTTTAATTTTTAATTTTTTTTTCTCTGTGCAGTTTTGGCGCCCCCCTCTATATCTGCAACCATTATTTTTACATAAAAGAAATTCTAACATAAGGGAAAATGAGCCAAAAATCTAAAACGGTCGGTCGGTCTGAGCCTCAGCTTTAGGTGTTCACAGTCAGAACATGCTAGAGCGCTGTGCATTGATGGGTATCGGTCAAGTGTTTATAGAATTGAGCGTTGAGGAAAGAAAGACTAACGTTAGAGAACTATGAAGAGACAAAAGCCATACAAAAAAATAAAAATAAAAATTACAAAAAAAATAAAAAATTACAAAAAAAGTGTAGTGGTGAATCTCGCCCAGGGTGCCAAATGTGCTAGGTCCGCCCCTGAGAGCAAACACCAGACTAATGCCAGAAATGGCAGACAATAGTATCTACTCTGGTTGAGAGGATGTAGCAAAACTAAAGTTAAGTAGTTGAATTATCAAACGTCATTAAGCCCATACTTTGCAGCCTCTATCATCAACAGGAACATTGACATGTGCCAGCAATCTGTACAGTAATACTATAGAAATACTACAATGACTGAAAATAAGCTTGAGATCATTGAAATTGGGGTGTAAAATAAGTTCAACATTTATTTTGTTGATTTTAGATTTAGAAACAAAATAAATTTTTGTTTCTGACGTTGTTTCTGATGGACACTACTACCTGTTGCGCGTGCACATTTAGCTAACGTTACAAGCAAGCTAGTGATGACTAGCCGAGGGATGTTGCAAAAGTGGCTAAAAATGGGAGATATTCAAAAGAGAAGTGTGGAGGAGAATATCTTTTAAACCAGAAGATTTCTTCTTCACAAGAAAACCTGATGCACTGAATAAGCGCAAGTCCACGATTCAATCCTGCTGTACACCCACAACCAATGCACAGGAAGCCTTGTATCGTGCCAGCCTCCGCATTGCGAAAGCCGGTAAGCCACACACTATACCGACTGAACACTCATTTCTCAAAGCAGTCTGTCTCTTCTAAAACGTTTCGTTTTACGTCCACATCACTTTTATGCTGTTACTGCTGTCGGAGCGGGCCTATTAGACTTTTTTGATTGGAAGAAGATCCCTCTGGAAAGAGTCGGGATTTGATGTAGGTATAGGCGATATTATGCTAATTACATATTTTTTTACTTTAATACAGTTGTTCTTATTTTTCTCACTTGAGAATGTTAGTTATTATGTTCTCAATGCCCCTTGCATTGTATGATAATTGTGTGGAAGAGTTTGCTAGTTCTAGTGCTACCCCTTTGTACATTGTGGCTGTGTCTGACAAAAGTTAACAATAAATAAGGTTATTAGGAATAAATGTGCCTCCTGCGTGAACTGTGCATAGCTGAATATACTGTATTTTAACGTCGATCATATGGTGGTAGGCTACTTGGAGAACCAGCTACCTTCTCAGGTGGTACTTGGTGTAAAAAGGTTGAACACCACTGTTCTAATGGAATGAACTGTTCTAACTTCATGGTTTTCTGTAGTTCACTCCATTTGTACGAGGCATAATATCTGAAATCAGTTTTACCAAACTCAGATTTTACATGTGGTGTCACATGTTTGGTGATGTTTGAATTTTTGTCAGAACTATACTTGTTTGTCTGAAGTGTTTTTTACATGTCTGTTGTAAACCGGCGGCACATCTTTCTCTCTCGTGTGTTTCACCTGTATATATAAAGGATAAATAAAAACAACACTACAAAAAAAAAGCTCTCTAAAGTGGAGCGCCTTGTGATAATGACTTCTACTGAAACTCATTATAATGTAATCTTCTAGCTCAGATGATCTATCAGTCTGGATAATGACTTCTAGCTCAGATTATCTATCAATCTGGATAATGACTTCTAGCTCAGATTATATATCCGTCTGGATCATGACTTCTAGCTCAGATTATCTATCAATCTGGATAATGATTTCTAGCTCAGATTATATATCAGTCTGGATCATGACTTCTAGCTCAGATTATCTATCAGGCTGGATAATGACTTCTAGCCCAGATTATCCTGGATCATGACTTCTAGCTCAGATAAATCAAGATAAGAACTGGGTTGTATCTCAGTCTGGATAATGACTTCCAACTCTGATTATCTATTAGTCTGGATCATGATTTCTAGCTCAGATTATCTATCAGTCTGGATAATGACTTCTAGCTCAGATTATCTATGAATCTGGATAATGACTTCTAGCTCAGATTATCTATGAATCTGGATAATGACTTCTAGCTCAGATTGTCTATCAGTCTGGATAAGGGAGTCTGCTTAATGTTTCAGTTGTAATGGTAATTGCCTGCTTGGTGGACATTTTTGAATTTCCAAACCGACATCAATAACTTTGACAAGAGAAAATGACTGAACTGTATCTAGTAATGAAATCAGTGTGCAGCCGTGTGTGTGTGTGTGTGTGTGTGTGTGTGTGTGTGTGTGTGTGTGTGTGTGTGTGTGTGTGTGTGTGTGTGTGTGTGTGTGTGTGTGTGTGTGTGTGTGTGTGTGTGTGTGTGTGAGCAGCCGTGTGTCTGTGTGAGCAGCCGTGTGTGTGTGAGCAACTGTGTGTGTGTGTGAGCAACTGTGTGTGTGTGTGAGCAGCTGTGTGTGTGTGTGTGAGCAGCCGTGTGTGTGAGCAGCTGTGTGTGTGTGTGTGTGTCTGCAGCCTTGTGTGTGAAGAGCCGTGTGTGTGTGTGTGTGTGTGAGAGCAGTCGTGTGTGTATGCCCTGTGTGTGTGTGAGCAGCCGTGTGTGTGTGTGTGCGTGTGTGAGCAGCCATGTGTGTGTGAGCAGTCCTGTGTGTGTGTGTGTGAGCAGCCATGTGTGTGCGAGTGAGCAGTCCTGTGTGTGTGTGTGTGTGTGTGTGTGTGTGTGTGTGTGTGTGTGTGTGTGTGTGTGTGTGTGTGTGTGTGTGTGTGTGTGTGTGTGTGTGTGTGTGTGTGTGTGTGTGTGTGTGTCTGTGTGAGCAGCCGTGTGTGTGTGAGCAACTGTGTGTGTGTGTGAGCAACTGTGTGTGTGTGTGTGAGCAGCAGTGATGCCACAGATTACTTGTAAAAGTAATCCGATTACTGATTATTGATTACTCCTTTAAAAAGTAATCCAAGTTACTTTACTGATTACTTGATTATCAGAGTAACTTAGTTACTTTGAAAGTAACTAGGTTACGAAGTCGTCGTCGTTCCCCCAACCGTTTTTTTTAAACGCTTTATTGAAAGTGCATAAATTGTTTTTAACTTGTTTCTCTGCACATAACGTAAATTGTTAAACTAGTGCTTCAGCTTCTGTACCATCAAGTATGGTAAAGCAACAGTCTATGATGCTCACAGCATTAGAGCAGCCAGCCAGTGGTTTTACAAAACCAGTGTATATCCATTCACATCTAACAAATCCAGGCTGAACTATTCAATTATATCAACTGTAACCATTAAATTGTTTTTATAAATGTCTCTATATAAACATACAATCAGTCTCTCTTTAACATGTAAATTAACTGTAAATCTGGCAAATAAGAGCTTTTGCTCTGCCACCATTAATCAAAAGGGAAAGAAACAATCTCTCTCTTTTGCTGTTTGGCTGGCCTCCGAGTCCTCCTGTACCTAGTCGAAGCGTCGGCTAGTGAATGAATGAATGAATGAATGAAAACTTTATTAACAGATTGCAGAATGGGTACAGTACAGTACAGCTCAATACATACAATTGTTAAGGGGATGCAGACCAGAGAAAGACTTTTGTCTTGTTTACATCAGGGTCCCCCAGTGTTGTGATTCCAGATGCTTTCAATGCAATTGGATGTGCTGTTTTTAGCGGTAGACAGTATTTTGTTTCCTCCGCATATGAACGTGAAGTAGTGACTGAGGCTATACGAGCGTTTTGGGATGGAAGTCTGAACAGAAACACACTTTTAATTTTGCCAAGCGTTTTGGGGTGGAATTCTCCGACGACGGAGCCCTGCTGTCACACGATTGGCGCATATGTCACATGACGTGCTGTGAAGACCCGCCCTACTCTGCCTCTGATTCGCAGACTGTGGATGGGGAATGTGATTGTACCAAAGCAGATGTCACTCACAGACAGAGTGTCCAGTCACGCCACGGGGACACATTCTTGTGTAACCCTTTCACTGCCACACTACGTCACTCCCAAAAGAAAAACAGCTCAAAATGTATTTTTGACTGTCGAAAACGAAATAAAATACTGCATTCCACCTGCATTATGAATTTATGATGAGATAGTAACGAAATAGTAATGCACAGCCACTTGGACAAGTAACTGCAATCAGATTACTGGCTTTTAAAGATTAACGCGTTAGATTACTATTTTCGGGGGAAAGTAATCAGATTACAATAACGCGTTACTTAGTAACGCGTTACCGGCATCACTGGTGAGCAGCCGTGTGTGTGAGCAGCTGTGTGTGTGTGTGTGTGTGTCTGCAGCCTTGTGTGTGAAGAGCCGTGTGTGTGTGTGTGTGAGAGCAGTCGTGTGTGTATGCCCTGTGTGTGTGTGAGCAGCCGTGTGTGTGTGTGTGCGTGTGTGAGCAGCCATGTGTGTGTGAGCAGTCCTGTGTGTGTGTGTCTGTGTGTGTGAGCAGCCATGTGTGTGTGCGAGTGAGCAGTCCTGTGTGTGTGTGTGTGTGTGTGTGTGTGTGTGTGTGTGTGTGTGTGTGTGTGTGTGTGTGTGTGTGTGTGTGTGTGTGTGTGTGTGTGTGTGTGTGTGTGTGTGTGTGTGTGTGTGTGTGTCTGCGTGTGTGTGTGTGTGTGTGTGTGTGTGTGTGTGTGTGTGCGTGCGTGTGCGTGTGCGTGTGTGTGTGTGTGTGCATGAGCAGCCGTGTGTGTGTCTCTCTGGTAAGGCAGTGTGACCACTTGGCTGGCTGTTCTCCTATCCTCCTTTCCTCTCATCACCCTGTCCTCCTTCTCTACTCTCCACCTCTCCTCTTTTCTCCTCTGCTCTTAACTCTCATTATCCTCTCCTCCTGTCCTCTTCTCTCTTCCTCTCCTTTCCCTCTCCTCTCATCCTTTTCATCTCCTCATTTCCCTGTATTTCCTCTCATCTCCTCTCCTTCAATCATATTTCCTCTCATCTATTCTCCTTTCCCTGTATTTCCTCTCCTCTCTTCTCTAATTTCATCATATTTCCTCTCCTCTTTTCTCCTCTGCTGTTCACTCTCCTCTCCTCCTCATCTCCTGTTTGAGTGGGGGTGAAGGAGCAAAGTACGAGAAACTATTTGTTATTGGCAGTAGATGGATGGAATGATGTGTAAATCTGTCCTTCAAACCCTCAAACCCTCCTGATTCAGTATCTTACCATACCTTTTCTACAACACAGTTTAGCCCTGAGGACAGTAGAGCTATCTAACCATACATTATCTACAACACAGTTTAGCCCTTCAGGGGACAGTAAGATTATCTTACCATACCTTATCTACAACACAGTTTAGAGTTTAGCTCTGGGGACAGTACGATTATCTTACCATACCTTATCCACAACACAGTTTAGCCCTGGGGACAGTAAGATTATCTTACCATACCTTATCTACAACACAGTTTAGAATTTAGCCCTGGGGACAGTAAGATTGTCTTACCATACCTTATCTACAACACAGTTTAGCCCTGGGGACAGTAAGATTATCTTACCATAACTTATCTACAACACAGTTTAGCCCTGTGTGAGATCCACTTGTTTTTCAATGTGTACATAATGTAAATATCAGTAGATGACAGCATCTACTCTGACGGATCTATAGATCTTAAAGTGAAGGCAGCCAGTGCCTCCAGTGTGTGTGTTTCCACGGGGACAGAGCCACAGAGCAGGGTGTGTGGGTGCCAAGGTCGTCGGCCGAGTTGTTAACACCAACAACTGATAGCCGCTGGTGGGGAAGATTTGGTCAGAGAGAGAGAGAGAGAGAGAGAGAGAGAGAGAGAGAGAGAGAGAGAGAGAGAGAGAGAGAGAGAGAGAGAGAGAGAGAGAAGTCATTTCTATGGGGAAGAGATAGAGAAATGGCGTTAGAGTGGGTCAGTAGGTGACAAGAGCCGTTGCCATGGCGTCGTGTCACTTAGTAATGAGAGAAGGGGCGTGGCTACGGGGATGGCCACCGGTTGCTAGGGGAAAGACGTTATAGCTGTGAGTGTCTTCCGGTTTAAGTTAGACTAAGTTAGACTAAGAAACTAAGCGTAGACACGTAGACAGAGATACCTCAGGAGCTAGAGGGTGGCGGAAGGGAAGCTGACGTGTGGCCCCCACCCTCTGGTTGCCATGAGCTAGCTTCGGCTAACAGGGAATGCTTTTGGATAACACTAGGCTGCGACAACCACCAGGCTGATAGAGAGAGAATAATGAATTAAGACTTTTCAAAGACTTATCAGAACGGTTTCCATCTTGTACAGAGTATGTTTATGGGAATAAACATACATTTCCAAGGAAAGGTATCCTGTTTCCAGTGTGTCGTTAATTCTTTTGAGACAAATGTATCACCGGGGAAGGAGAGAGGGTATCAGTCAGTACGATGAGAAAGAGATTAACACAATGCAGAAACTTCACGGAACCACAGGTGACGAGGTGATTACTGGCTGAGGACCTGAAATCCAACACCTGGGGACACTACGATTATGTTAGCATACCTTATCTACAACACAGTTTAGCCCTAGGGACAGTAAAGTTATCTTACCATACCTTATCTACAACACAGTTTAGCCCTGGGGACAGTAAGATTATCTTACCATACTTTATCTACAACACAGTTTAGAGTTTATCCCTGGGGACAGTAAGATTATCTTACCACGGCATACCTTATCTACAACACAGTTTAGCCCTGGGGACAGTACGATTATCTTACCATACCTTATCTACAACACAGTTTAGCCCTGGGGACAGTAAAGTTATCTTACCATACTTTTTTTTTTTTATCAAATATTTTTCTTTTCTTTTTCTTTTTTTCTTTTTTTCTTTTTTTTCAAAGCAGTCTGTCTCTTCTAAAACGTTTCGTTTTACGTCCACATCACTTTTATGCTGTTACTGCTGTCGGAGCGGGCCTATTCGACTTTATTTGATTGGAAGAAGATCCCTCTGGAAAGAGTCGGGATTTGATGTAGGTATAGGCGATATTATGCTAATTACATTTTTTTTTACTTTAATACAGTTGTTCTTATTTTTCTCACTTGAGAATGTTAGTTATTATGTTCTCAATGCCCCTTGCATTGTATGATAATTGTGTGGAAGATTTGCTAGTTCTAGTGCTACCCCTTTGTACATTGTGGCTGTGTCTGACAAAAGTTAACAATAAATAAGGTTATTAGGAATAAATGTGCCTCCTGCGTGAACTGTGCATAGCTGAATATACTGTATTTTAACGTCGATCATATGGTGGTAGGCTACTTGGAGAACCAGCTACCTTCTCAGGTGGTACTTGGTGTAAAAAGGTTGAACACTACTGTTCTAATGGAATGAACTGTTCTAACTTCATGGTTTTCTGTAGTTCACTCCATTTGTACGAGGCATAATATCTGAAATCAGTTTTACCAAACTCAGATTTTACATGTGGTGTCACATGTTTGGTGATGTTTGAATTTTTGTCAGAACTATACTTGTTTGTCTGAAGTGTTTTTTACATGTCTGTTGTAAACCGGCGGCACATCTTTCTCTCTCGTGTGTTTCACCTGTATATATAAAGGATAAATAAAAACAACACTACAAAAAAAAAGCTCTCTAAAGTGGAGCGCCTTGTGATAATGACTTCTACTGAAACTCATTATAATGTAATCTTCTAGCTCAGATGATCTATCAGTCTGGATAATGACTTCTAGCTCAGATTATCTATCAATCTGGATAATGACTTCTAGCTCAGATTATATATCCGTCTGGATCATGACTTCTAGCTCAGATTATCTATCAATCTGGATAATGATTTCTAGCTCAGATTATATATCAGTCTGGATCATGACTTCTAGCTCAGATTATCTATCAGGCTGGATAATGACTTCTAGCCCAGATTATCCTGGATCATGACTTCTAACTCAGATAAATCAAGATAAGAACTGGGTTGTATCTCAGTCTGGATAATGACTTCCAACTCTGATTATCTATTAGTCTGGATCATGATTTCTAGCTCAGATTATCTATCAATCTGGATAATGACTTCTAGCTCAGATTATCTATGAATCTGGATAATGACTTCTAGCTCAGATTATCTATGAATCTGGATAATGACTTCTAGCTCAGATTGTCTATCAGTCTGGATAAGGGAGTCTGCTTAATGTTTCAGTTGTAATGGTAATTGCCTGCTTGGTGGACATTTTTGAATTTCCAAACCGACATCAATAACTTTGACAAGAGAAAATGACTGAACTGTATCTAGTAATGAAATCAGTGTGCGTGTGTGTGCAGCCGTGTGTGTGTGTGTGTGTGTGTGTGTGTGTGTGTGTGTGTGTGTGTGTGTGTGTGTGTGTGTGTGTGTGTGTGTGTGTGTGTGTGTGTGCGTGTGTGTGTGTGTGTGTGTGTGTGTGTGAGCAGCCGTGTGTCTGTGTGAGCAGCCGTGTGTGTGTGAGCAACTGTGTGTGTGTGTGAGCAACTGTGTGTGTGTGTGAGCAGCTGTGTGTGTGTGTGTGAGCAGCCGTGTGTGTGAGCAGCTGTGTGTGTGTGTGTGTGTCTGCAGCCTTGTGTGTGAAGAGCCGTGTGTGTGTGTGTGTGAGAGCAGTCGTGTGTGTATGCCCTGTGTGTGTGTGAGCAGCCGTGTGTGTGTGTGTGCGTGTGTGAGCAGCCATGTGTGTGTGAGCAGTCCTGTGTGTGTGTGTCTGTGTGTGTGAGCAGCCATGTGTGTGTGCGAGTGAGCAGTCCTGTGTGTGTGTGTGTGTGTGTGTGTGTGTGTGTGTGTGTGTGTGTGTGTGTGTGTGTGTGTGTGTGTGTGTGTGTGTGTGTGTGTGTGTGTGTGTGTGTGTGTGTGTGTGTGTGTGTGTGTGTGTGTGTGTGTGTGTGTGTGTGTGTGTGTGTGTGTGTGTGTGTGCGTGCGTGTGCGTGTGCATGTGTGTGTGTGTGTGCATGAGCAGCCGTGTGTGTGTCTCTCTGGTAAGGCAGTGTGACCACTTGGCTGGCTGTTCTCCTATCCTCCTTTCCTCTCATCACCCTGTCCTCCTTCTCTACTCTCCACCTCTCCTCTTTTCTCCTCTGCTCTTAACTCTCATTATCCTCTCATCCTGTCCTCTTCTCTCTTCCTCTCCTTTCCCTCTCCTCTCATCCTTTTCATCTCCTCATTTCCCTGTATTTCCTCTCATCTCCTCTCCTTCAATCATATTTCCTCTCATCTATTCTCCTTTCCCTGTATTTCCTCTCCTCTCTTCTCTAATTTCATCATATTTCCTCTCCTCTTTTCTCCTCTGCTGTTCACTCTCCTCTCCTCCTCATCTCCTGTTTGAGTGGGGGTGAAGGAGCAAAGTACGAGAAACTATTTGTTATTGGCAGTAGATGGATGGAATTATGTGTAAATCTGTCCTTCAAACCCTCAAACCCTCCTGATTCAGTATCTTACCATACCTTTTCTACAACACAGTTTAGCCCTGAGGACAGTAGAGCTATCTTACCATACATTATCTACAACACAGTTTAGCCCTTCAGGGGACAGTAAGATTATCTTACCATACCTTATCTACAACACAGTTTAGAGTTTAGCTCTGGGGACAGTACGATTATCTTACCATACCTTATCCACAACACAGTTTAGCCCTGGGGACAGTAAGATTGTCTTACCATACCTTATCTACAACACAGTTTAGCCCTGGGGACAGTAAGATTATCTTACCATAACTTATATACAACACAGTTTAGCCCTGTGTGAGATCCACTTGTTTTTCAATGTGTACATAATGTAAATATCAGTAGATGACAGCATCTACTCTGACGGATCTATAGATCTTAAAGTGAAGGCAGCTAGTGCCTCCAGTGTGTGTGTTTCCACGGGGACAGAGCCACAGAGCAGGGTGTGTGGGTGCCAAGGTCGTCGGCCGAGTTGTTAACACCAACAACTGATAGCCGCTGGTGGGGAAGATTTGGTCAGAGAGAGAGAGAGAGGGAGAGAGAGAGAGAGAGAGAGAGAGAGAGAGAAGTAATTTCTATGGGGAAGAGATAGAGAAATGGCGTTAGAGTGGGTCAGTAGGTGACAAGAGCCGTTGCCATGGCGTCGTGTCACTTAGTAATGAGAGAAGGGGCGTGGCTACGGGGATGGCCACCGGTTGCTAGGGGAAAGACGTTATAGCTGTGAGTGTCTTCCGGTTTAAGTTAGACTAAGTTAGACTAAGAAACTAAGCGTAGACACGTAGACAGAGATACCTCAGGAGCTAGAGGGTGGCGGAAGGGAAGCTGACGTGTGGCCCCCACCCTCTGGTTGCCATGAGCTAGCTTCGGCTAACAGGGAATGCTTTTGGATAACACTAGGCTGCGACAACCACCAGGCTGATAGAGAGAGAATAATGAATTAAGACTTTTCAAAGACTTATCAGAACGGTTTCCATCTTGTACAGAGTATGTTTATGGGAATAAACATACATTTCCAAGGAAAGGTATCCTGTTTCCAGTGTGTCGTTAATTCTTTTGAGACAAATGTATCACCGGGGAAGGAGAGAGGGTATCAGTCAGTACGATGAGAAAGAGATTAACACAACGCAGAAACTTCACGGAACCACAGGTGACGAGGTGATTACTGGCTGAGGACCTGAAATCCAACACCTGGGGACACTACGATTATGTTAGCATACCTTAACTACAACACAGTTTAGCCCTAGGGACAGTAAAGTTATCTTACCATACCTTATCTACAACACAGTTTAGCCCTGGGGACAGTAAGATTATCTTACCATACTTTATCTACAACACAGTTCAGAGTTTATCCCTGGGGACAGTAAGATTATCTTACCACGGCATACCTTATCTACAACACAGTTTAGCCCTGGGGACAGTAAAATTATCTTACCATACCTTATCTACAACACAGTTTAGCCCTGGGGACAGTAAAGTTATCTTACCATACTTTTTTTTTTTTTATCAAATATTTTTATTTTCTTTTTCTTTTTTTCTTTTTTTCTTTTTTTTCAAAGCAGTCTGTCTCTTCTAAAACGTTTCGTTTTACGTCCACATCACTTTTATGCTGTTACTGCTGTCGGAGCGGGCCTATTAGACTTTATTTGATTGGAAGAAGATCCCTCTGGAAAGAGTCGGGATTTGATGTAGGTATAGGCGATATTATGCTAATTACATTTTTTTTTACTTTAATACAGTTGTTCTTATTTTTCTCACTTGAGAATGTTAGTTATTATGTTCTCAATGCCCCTTGCATTGTATGATAATTGTGTGGAAGAGTTTGCTAGTTCTAGTGCTACCCCTTTGTACATTGTGGCTGTGTCTGACAAAAGTTAACAATAAATAAGGTTATTAGGAATAAATGTGCCTCCTGCGTGAACTGTGCATAGCTGAATATACTGTATTTTAACGTCGATCATATGGTGGTAGGCTACTTGGAGAACCAGCTACCTTCTCAGGTGGTACTTGGTGTAAAAAGGTTGAACACCACTGTTCTAATGGAATGAACTGTTCTAACTTCATGGTTTTCTGTAGTTCACTCCATTTGTACGAGGCATAATATCTGAAATCAGTTTTACCAAACTCAGATTTTACATGTGGTGTCACATGTTTGGTGATGTTTGAATTTTTGTCAGAACTATACTTGTTTGTCTGAAGTGTTTTTTACATGTCTGTTGTAAACCGGCGGCACATCTTTCTCTCTCGTGTGTTTCACCTGTATATATAAAGGATAAATAAAAACAACACTACAAAAAAAAAGCTCTCTAAAGTGGAGTGCATTGTGATAATGACTTCTATTGAAACTCATTATAATGTAATCTTCTAGCTCAGATGATCTATCAGTCTGGATAATGACTTCTAGCTCAGATTATCTATCAATCTGGATAATGACTTCTAGCTCAGATTATATATCCGTCTGGATCATGATTTCTAGCTCAGATTATCTATCAATCTGGATAATGATTTCTAGCTCAGATTATATATCAGTCTGGATCATGACTTCTAGCTCAGATTATCTATCAGGCTGGATAATGACTTCTAGCTCAGATTATCCTGGATCATGACTTCTAGCTCAGATAAATCAAGATAAGAACTGGGTTGTATCTCAGTCTGGATAATGACTTCCAACTCTGATTATCTATTAGTCTGGATCATGATTTCTAGCTCAGATTATCTATCAGTCTGGATAATGACTTCTAGCTCAGATTATCTATGAATCTGGATAATGACTTCTAGCTCAGATTATCTATGAATCTGGATAA
>NC_140173.1:92189715-92324715 GCF_963971535.1 Notolepis coatsorum
GGTGATTACTGGCTGAGGACCTGAAATCCAACACCTGGGGACACTACGATTATGTTAGCATACCTTATCTACAACACAGTTTAGCCCTAGGGACAGTAAAGTTATCTTACCATACCTTATCTACAACACAGTTTAGCCCTGGGGACAGTAAGATTATCTTACCATACTTTATCTACAACACAGTTTAGAATTTATCCCTGGGGACAGTAAGATTATCTTACCACGGCATACCTTATCTACAACACAGTTTAGCCCTGGGGACAGTAAGATTATCTTACCATACCTTATCTACAACACAGTTTAGCCCTGGGGACAGTAAAGTTATCTTACCATACTTTTTTTTTTTGTATCAAATATTTTTCTTTTCTTTTTCTTTTTTTCTTTTTTTCTTCCCAACATGAAACAATACAACAACAACAATACATAAAAAGACTTCCCAAGACAATAACTCAACACCACATGACAAGACAACAACTGATACAAACTGTACAGTGATCATCCTACATGGACACTCGCTCGTTCTCTTCCCCCCCCCCCCTCCCCCCGCTCACCCCAGGTCCTCAACATGAGTCACACTCACAATACATCACTCAGCAAAAAACAAGAATCAAAACAAAAACAAACATTTCCAAACTTATATGCGTTCCCTCAACTTTGCCACTGCAGCCAACCAAATTGCGATATCAGATTCCCTAACCCCTATAACACGTGCCGTGGATATCTCCAAATAGATCACGTCAAGGTAGGTGAGAAACCATACCTTTGGACAGAGTCTGTCTTGGTGAAACCAACGTGAGGCAATCAATTTTTTTGCGGCTGTGAGGCCGGCCAAAATGAGTTTTTTCACCTGTATAGAGGTCGGTAATTTAGAGAGATCATTCAATAATAATACAGAAGGAGATACAGGTATGGTTAGAGAGAAAATGTCTGAGAGCTGATATGTAACATTTTCCCAAAAAATCACAACAGGAGGGCATTCCCAGTACATATGCATAAATGTACCTGTGGCGCCATTTGGACACAAGGTACATAGAGAGTCAGGTCTGAGACCCATTGAATTCAATCGTCTAAGGGTTAAATAAGTCCTGTGAATAAAATGTTGATGAATCTGTTGGTGATCTGGGTTGTGTGAGGATAACCGAACATTTTTCCAGACTGCATCCCAATCAAAATCTACATCCAACTCCAGCACATCCTTTCTCCAAATCGTATCCAGGGGGATCTCTTTATACGAGGTCATGAGTAAATGGCGATAGAAGTCAGAAACGAAGCCTATCGATGTCTCTTTGTCATAAAATAATTTGTGAAAGCGGTGATGCACTAGTGGAGCGTCCCATGGCACGCCATGAGCCTTCAGAGCTGCTCTTATTTGTAAATAAAAGAAAAAGGAGGTTCCGGGGAGATTATATCCGTTGGATATATCCTGGAAAGAGCGGAGACCAGAGTTATCGAAGATATCCCCCAATGTGTGGATGCCTTTCTTTTCCCATCTAGGGTACCTAATAGGTTGGATCAAAGGCATTACCCAGAATGCTGTGTTAGAGGGTAGACGCATGCTCCCTGTGCTCCCGATGCCAATCTTATTATACTAACTTAAATGCTTGCCTAAATAATTGACTAATGTCACTGTTACACTGAAACCGCCCTGCCTGCTTGGACATTTCGTTTATTGTCGGATTTAATATAAATGTAATTTATTAAAAGGACTACGAAGCAAAGGCCCTCCCGACACGCTTGCAGATATACAGCCAAGGCGAAGGATACGTCACACGCCGCCAACAGTCATGACAGACTCAGCGGCATTAAATCTTGGTGACCTAATGAAGGCAATTAAAGACGGGACTGATGTCTCAAACAGAATTGCCTACCAAGTGGATAAAATCCAATCTGCCTTGACAGCCATGGATGGTAAGCTGACAGGTTTGACAACAAGAGTCGATACAATGGAACAGCGGATCAGTGACGTGGAGGACCACACCCAACACTCAGACAGCCGGCTTCAGAAACTTGAAAAAGAAATCATATATCTGACGGAGAAAAATACTGACCTGGAAAACCGCAGTAGAATGTTTAACCTTAAAATCCACTGTCTTCCCGAGGGGAGAGAAGGTCCCGATCCAATCGCCTTTTTTGAGACTTTCTTTTCGAACCTGTTCAGCTCCGACGCTCCCCTCCCGAGGCGCATTGAACTACAAGCAGCGCACCAAGCCCCAAACACGCGCCCAGCCGCAGGCCGCCAGAGAGAAGCGCTCCCTCACGTTTGAAAACGCGAAAATCCAAATCTTCCAAGACATTCCACCGGCTATTCAGAAAAATTGGAAAGAGATGTTTCTTGAGGCCAACATCACCCTACAAGACAATGACATTCTCTACAGAATGCGCTGGCCCTCATCGTTACAGATCGACTTCAAAGGGAAGCAAATAATGTGTCACTCAAAGGAGGACGCTGATGTATTTCTCAAAGAGAACAATCTCCTTCCAAAAGCGAATAAAAGTGGCCCAGCAACTGTTAAAGACTAAGGCCAGTCATGCAGCGGACAAGCGACGGATCAGCTAAGTGACTGTTCTCTGAACACTTGAACTGTTTCTTCTCTATTTAATTTTTTTTCACCTATACTATAGGCTATGCCTACTACTAATATTGGAGGAGAAACTATCACTAAATAACTGCATAGGAGCCTACTGAATATTTATACCAATATATTTAATTAATGATCTACTACGTTGAATTAGAGCAGTCAACTTGGTTGTGTTTGCCGTTTGATCAATATGTGCATGCAGTGCAGCTGAATGGTTTCGTTCCATTTGTCAACACTGTCCTACTATAGGTTAATTAGCGGGTTTTGTTTATTATTATTATTATTATTATTATTATTATTATTATTATTATTATTATTATTATTATTATTATTATTATTATTATTATTATTATTATTATTATTATTATTATTATTATTATTATTATTATTATTATTATTATTATTATTATTATTATTATTATTATTATTATCATGATCATTATCACTTGTTCTCTTTTTTTTAAACTATTTGCATTACTATTGCAGCTTGTTATTATGCGTTTTCGCATGACAATTAAATAAAGTATGCAAACTCTGTGATTCAAGTATAATAATAGTCTATCACACTAATCTTCTTAGTTTCAAGGCTCATTTCATGCACATATACGTCGACGCCGTGATCGGAGGCCCGATGACCGGGCCTGACTGGGCCGTGCACACTGTCTAACAGACTCATAATATTAATTTAGCAAAGATATATGGCTTAGGTATTTAAAAAAAAATTCACGAGCCCAGACTGTTGTTCTTGACTTTGTCTCACAGACCAAAACACATTAAATTAACTAGTAGGATTTAAATTCTGCATGTCAATCTGCCGAACATATGACTAAAACACATTATTCATCTTTCTCTTTCTTGAATCTTGCGTTTGCATGCTTTTGTGTGTGTGTGCATTCATGCATACTTATTATTTCACCTAAAGCCTATGTGTGTGTGTGTGTGTGTGTGATCTACTTCCTATTATTTTATCTAAAGCCTATTCGAGCATACTGTGGACATATACTTTATAGGCTACATGTGGCCATCATGTTATTGGCTCTCCAAGTATGCGAGTTTTTGACAATTAGGGTGGTGTTAGGCTTGCAAATGCATGCACATGGCTGCATGAATGTGTGTGAGTGCACATGCATTCGTGCAGTGTGTGTATGTGTGTGTGTGTGTGTGTGAATGCACAGTTTAAGCATGCACTTATTATTATGTCCACTGCGTTTGTAAGTGCAACACGAATACAGCATTTATTCTTTCATCTAAAGTATTTTTCTCTTTTCTTTCTGTATATATTTTTTTGCGTATATGCTTGGGCTGCAGGTGTAAGCATGCACTTATTATTATTTCACCCAAAAGCCCATTTACAGCGTATGTATGTGCAGCATGTAAGAATGCATTTAATTTATTTAGCTTCATTTTCATTTTCAATCTTAATTCATAACATTTGTTACATGCAGATATATAGTGGTGTGACAAACCATACATTTATGACATACAGGAGAATACATACATTTGAGGGGGAGGAAACTGTACATTGGCAGGTACCCTCTGCTCTGAGTTTTAAGAGCAAACTTTAAGAAATAACAGACTAATAGTCAATGTTGCGCCCTCCCCAGTTTGCAGGATGTGCTGCCCATTTGTTATCATTCTGCGATCATTCAGTTGTAGGTGTGTGTGTATGTGCATATATGTTTATGTATCTCTATATTAACATTAACATTACTATTGATCCTGTTCTAGGACTCTTTGTTTAAACTTAATTAAACCACTACGGTTTAACAATAATGATAATAATAATTATTATTGTTATTATTATTATTTTCTTCTACCTTTTAACACTTTGGGTGCCGGCCAAAAATCCGGAAAATGACTGTGGGTTGCCAGGATTCCTGGACGATGCTAGCATATCTCATGATCTTAGCGGAGCTATTTCTATATTTTATATTATAACTATGGGGAAATGGTTGGGCTCATTTGAAGACGACAAGTTGATGTACACAATGCAAAAAACCGTTTGTTTCTGCATGTCTTCGTTCGTTCACAATTACAAGTTAAAAAACGTCAACAAAAGATAAAAGTGGAGGTAAATTATTTAGAACAGAAGTTACAGGCACTTTTATGAAAGGTGTGCCGGCGGGGTGATAATAGGTACTGAACGTGTTATAAAGCAATTTAGACTGGGATGGATGGATGGATGGTTTGATTGATTGATTGTTTGACAGATTGTTTTATTGGTTTGATTGATAGAATGTTTTATTGTTTTGTTGATAGTTTGATTCATAGATTGATTTGTTTGATTGATTGATTACTTTGTTGGTCATTTGATTGATAGAATGTTTGATTGTTTTGTTGATAGTTTGCTTGATAGAATGTTTGATTGTTTTGTTGATAGTTTGCTTGATAGAATGTTTGATTGTTTTGTTGATAGTTTGATTCATAGATTGATTGGTTTGATTGATTGATTACTTTGTTGGTCATTTGATTGATAGAATGTTTGATTGTTTTGTTGGTAATTTGCTTGATAGAATGTTTTATTGTTTTGTTGATAGTTTGATTCATAGATTGATTGGTTTGATTGATTGATTGATTACTTTGTTGGTCATTTGATTGATAGAATGTTTGATTGTTTTGTTGATAGTTTGATTCATAGATTGATTTGTTTGATTGATTGATTACTTTGTTGGTCATTTGATTGATAGAATGTTTGATTGTTTTGTTGATAGTTTGCTTGATAGAATGTTTGATTGTTTTGTTGATAGTTTGATTCATAGATTGATTGGTTTGATTGATTGATTACTTTGTTGGTCATTTGATTGATAGAATGTTTGATTGTTTTGTTGATAGTTTGATTCATAGATTGATTGGTTTGATTGATTGATTACTTTGTTGGTCATTTGATTGATAGAATGTTTGATTGTTTTGTTGATAGTTTGATTCATAGATTGATTTGTTTGATTGATTGATTACTTTGTTGGTCATTTGATTGATAGAATGTTTGATTGTTTTGTTGATAGTTTGCCTGATAGAATGTTTGATTGTTTTGTTGATAGTTTGATTCATAGATTGATTGGTTTGATTGATTGATTACTTTGTTGGTCATTTGATTGATAGAATGTTTGATTGTTTTGTTGATAGTTTGATTCATAGATTGATTTGTTTGATTGATTGATTACTTTGTTGGTCATTTGCTTGATAGAATGTTTGATTGTTTTGTTGATAGTTTGATTCATAGATTGATTTGTTTGATTGATTGATTACTTTGTTGGTCATTTGATTGATATGCCTGGCGCTAATGAACAAGTAAGTTTTATAACTACTGGTGTAGGTCCAGACAACATTATTATAAAATACAGAATACTTTACAATGCAAAAAACTTGAAACTTTGATGCCATGAACATTTTTATTGTAAAATATGTTCAATAAACTGGGTGACAAGTCATCAGTACCAACCATTGTTGCTGTGCATTATATGCTGGTAACATTCACAGTATAGGATTATGGTAATTTACCAAGACAATACCTTATAAAAAGTGAACACTGGAGGATAATCAACCATTGTTTCAGTGCATTTAGGAGTTTGTTGGTAACATTCACAGTATAGGATTACGGTAATTTACCAATACAATACCTTATAAAAAGTGAACACTGGAGGATAATCAACCATTGTTTCAGTGCATTTAGGAGTTTGTTGGTAACATTCACAGTATAGGATTATGGTAATTTACCAAGACAATACCTTATAAAAAGTGAACACTGTGATGATAACCAACCATTGTTTCAGTGCATTTAGGAGTTTGTTGGTAACATTCACAGTATAGGATTATGGTAATTTACCAAGACAATACCTTATAAAAAGTGAACACTGGAGGATAATCAACCATTGTTTCAGTGCATTTAGGAGTTTGTTGGTAACATTCACAGTATAGGATTATGGTAATTTACCAAGACAATACCTTATAAAAAGTGAACACTGGAGGATAATCAACCATTGTTTCAGTGCATTTAGGAGTTTGTTGGTAACATTCACAGTATAGGATTATGGTAATTTACCAAGACAATACCTTATAAAAAGTGAACACTGGAGGATAATCAATCATTGTTTCAGTGCATTTAGGAGTTTGTTGGTAACATTCACAGTATAGGATTATGGTAATTTACCAAGACAATACCTTATAAAAAGTGAACACTGGCTGATGATAACCAACCATTGTGTCAGTGCATTTAGGAGTTTGTTGGTAACATTCACAGTATAGGATTATGGTAATTTACCAAGACAATACCTTATAAAAAGTGAACACTGGAGGATAATCAACCATTGTTTCAGTGCATTTAGGAGTTTGTTGGTAACATTCACAGTATAGGATTATGGTAATTTACCAAGACAATACCTTATAAAAAGTGAACACTGGAGGATAATCAACCATTGTTTCAGTGCATTTAGGAGTTTGTTGGTAACATTCACAGTATAGGATTATGGTAATTTACCAATACAATACCTTATAAAAAGTGAACACTGGAGGATAATCAACCATTGTTTCAGTGCATTTAGGAGTTTGTTGGTAACATTCACAGTATAGGATTATGGTAATTTACCAAGACAATACCTTATAAAAAGTGAACACTGTGATGATAACCAACCATTGTTTCAGTGCATTTAGGAGTTTGTTGGTAACATTCACAGTATAGGATTATGGTAATTTACCAAGACAATACCTTATAAAAAGTGAACACTGGAGGATAATCAACCATTGTTTCAGTGCATTTAGGAGTTTGTTGGTAACATTCACAGTATAGGATTATGGTAATTTACCAAGACAATACCTTATAAAAAGTGAACACTGGAGGATAATCAACCATTGTTTCAGTGCATTTAGGAGTTTGTTGGTAACATTCACAGTATAGGATTATGGTAATTTACCAATACAATACTTTATAAAAAGTGAACACTGGAGGATAATCAACCATTGTTTCAGTGCATTTAGGAGTTTGTTGGTAACATTCACAGTATAGGATTATGGTAATTTACCAAGACAATACCTTATAAAAAGTGAACACTGGAGGATAATCAACCATTGTTTCAGTGCATTTAGGAGTTTGTTGGTAACATTCACAGTATAGGATTATGGTAATTTACCAATACAATACTTTATAAAAAGTGAACACTGGAGGATAATCAACCATTGTTTCAGTGCATTTAGGAGTTTGTTGGTAACATTCACAGTATAGGATTATGGTAATTTACCAAGACAATACCTTATAAAAAGTGAACACTGGCTGATGATAACCAACCATTGTGTCAGTGCATTTAGGAGTTTGTTGGTAACATTCACAGTATAGGATTATGGTAATTTACAAAGACAATACCTTATAAAAAGTGAACACTGGAGGATAACCAACCATTGTTTCAGTGCATTTAGAAGTTTGCTGGTAACATTCACGTCACATGAACTACAGGGCATATCTTACTTGGTCTCTCGCATCGATGACTGCATTGTCCATTGATAAATGGATGAAGCGCCAGATGATCTGTGGACCAAAAAATATCCAATACATGCTTCCAAAGTATATAAATAATAGGCCAATGGACTGCATTAGAAAAGTGTGGTATGTTACCTACAGTATATACTTTTTTAAACTGGGTGACTGTCAGCAACCATTGGTTCTGTGCAAACGGTAAAAATGAGGGGGGAAAAAGATAAATAAAAAAAATCTATATACACACACAATGCAAATTATGAATGGAGTCGATACAGCTAGATCGCTAACATAACGTCTCATCTGCAAGTGGTCCAAACATGCCTATGCAATATCGACAACCGTGGCCCAAATACATGTGTTCAACGCATTTGTCTTGTACAGAAAACAGTGCAACTACCCATACACTATACTATACTATACTATACTACAATATACTATACTATACTATACTACACTATACTATACTACACTCAGCTAGCTATACTATGTACCGGTACACATGGTTCTGTCTGTATCACACAATGATGGATTATTTAGAAGTAATCTGTACTTCTGTGTGCCGGATTATTTAGAAGTAGTCTGTACTTCTGTATGACAACTAATAAAGAAACTATTTAGAGAAATCCCTCTTTGTGTGGTACAGAGCGAAGCATTTGTCACGATGCAGGGGGACTTTGCACGATGTGCAAAAATATCTGGTCTCACTCCTGATGCCACGCCTACTGCAGACACGACATTTCCTACACGGTAGCTTTCTCTTCGGGGTGGCTTTGTATGCAACCATTACATGCTTCACAAAGCCACCCACTAATCTGCTCTGCGGGTCCCCCAGTGGGGCCCTAGGGTCGACACGCCCCACCTGCTCAGCCCCTGCCTCCTCCTCATCCCCACCCCCTGCCTCCTCCCCTGCCTCCTCCCCTGCCTCCGCCTCCGCCTCCATCTCCGCTGTCACCCCAGGAATCTTCTTCTCCTTACCGTCTGTGTAGGTCCGCGCCACAGCCCTGGTGAACCGGAAGAGGTTGGAGTAATGCCCTTGTGGGTGCTTTTTTTTGTACAAGACAAAAGCGTTGAAGATACATATTTGGATCAGATACATCACAAACTTTTTGGTCCACTTTCCAGTCTTACGTGTAACCGGATAGTACGATATATTCTGATCCAGCTGATCGACGCCGTTCATGAATTTATTGTACTCCAGGATTGATGATGGCTTGAGCATCTCCACCCTCAGCGCTTTGCCCTTCTTCTGCTTCTTCCACACCATCGCCTTTTCCATGGTGTCCTCGTGGAAGCTGCTGATGGTCTTCACGATTCTCTTATCGCGCCATGCCACGATCAGGACCTCCTTGTTGTTGACCGCAATGCGCTCCCCCACACCGATGTCACGTTTGGTAATGTTCTTGATGATGGCTGGCTCGCCCCGGTGCTTCCTGAGGGTACCACAGACGTCGGTCCTCAACTGTCGGAGCCTGGCGGACATACGTACCGAGTTGTAGAAGTTGTCCATGAAGAGCGTATAGCCGGCCCCAGACAGACGTCCAAGCAGACCGACGACCGTGTCCCCCAGGAGCGAGCCTTCCCGACAATATGGCTTAAATGAAAAGCAATATCCTGTGCGTGATTCGCACAGGAAGTAGGACTTGATGCCATAGCGGGTGGGCTTGTTGGGGTTGTAGACCCGGAAGGTCAGGCGGCCTCGCCATGCCATCACCCCCTCGTCAATGGCGAGCTCGCGTTCAGGCTGGTACAGCTCCTTGCACCTCGCGTTTACATGGTCGACTACAGGGCGTACTTTGCACAATTTGTCTCTAACCTCCAGGGAAGTATTGTCCGCAAAGTGGAGGAATCGCCAGATCAATTGGAACCTGTTGCGTGGCATGGTATCAGAGTAGTACGGTGTGTACATCATGTCGTCAGTGGTCCACATCTGGTCCACGCGAGGCTTCCGCAGGACACTGCTAAGGAAATGGAGTCCGAGGAACTTCTTCAGCTCCTTCAATGTGAGGGGCTTCCAAAGCAGTGCCCTGCTACTGGTTAGCGTGGGGTCCAGCCGGGCAATGGACTGCTCAGCGTAGAGGTTGGACTGGGCAACAATAGAGTTCAGAAAAGCATCTGTCAGGAACAGATCCATCCATTTCGCAGGCCGGTAAGATCTGAGTGCCTTGGCGTCCTGGAGCAACCCCGGTTGGGCTGTGAAGGGGATCCTTTGAGGCACCCAGCCCTCATGAGACCAGGCATTCTCCTCTTCCTGGCGGATCGCAGCCCTGCTCTTCGCTCCTCCACGACCTGTCAATTATACAAATATACTATAACACCCCTACTGTAGACATTCATATGCCACGTAGTTACAAACTGTGTGAGTGAATGAGTGAGTGTGTGTGGGGTTCAGATGTCAGAGCTGGACGTGGTGTGGGGGTCAGAGGTCAGAGCTGGAAGTGGTGTGCAGAGTGAGGCCAACTTACCGCTCTTAGATGTGCGTTTCCGCCCTGCAACGGGTTCCGGCATGTCCAGACTAGCATCCAGTTCTAGAATCACATGATGTAATACATTACACTAGGGCAACGCATTGTCATTGTATTTACCACCATCACCACCAGACCAGGCCCTGCAGCAGCCAGTCACCACCAGGCCCAGGCCCTGCAGCAGCCAGTCACCACCAGGCCCAGGCCCTGCAGCAGCCAGTCACCACCAGGCCCAGGCTCTAGCAGCAGCCAGTCACCACCAGGCCCAGGCTCTAGCAGCAGCCAGCTACCACCAGGCCCAGGCTCTAGCAGCAGCCAGTCACCACCATGTACAATTACCTGCAGGAGTAGAATGTGATCCTATGTCGTTGCCAGTCTCAGCGTCACTATCTGCAGGGTCTGCGCCAGAATCTGAATTGGATTAAATTCATTCAGTAAGTAAGTCTCACAAAACACAATAGTAATACATTTACACATACATAAATGTAGTTAGTACATACCCAAGCATGTTGGTGTATTGGCCCCGGATTCGGTTTCGGAGTGTTCTGCTGTGTGAACACAAAATAAATCAGCGGCCATCAAAGCATGTACATGTGTGTGTGTTGTAATCAATGGAATTTTACATATGCTACACAACCATGCATTTAAATATAGGCCTCGCCATGTGCCCATGCCATTGTGTATGTGTGTGCTGTAATCAATGGAATTTGCATATAGAGGCCTCACCATGTACTGCGAAGTTCAAAGGTGTTGGAGAGGATGCATGTCTTTTGATCTTGTGTGTGTGTGTGTGTACACACACTGCACACACACACACACACATACACACACACATCAAATGGCATGGGGTGAGGCATCTACACACACACACACACACACATCCATGTAACTAAATGTAGTGGCCTGTACATGCCTACTATATCCTATATCATTCAACTATCGATTTGAACATGCACAAAACAATATTCACATTGCAACATACCAATTACCACGTCGACCACCACCACCACGTCGTATCATGCCCAGCATGCAACTATTATCACTTACATGATAGCTACACACTTCAAAGAGCCACTTCAAAGGGCGTGCACATGCACACACACACACACGCACACAAGACAACCTAACTGTAGCACATGGTAGCGTGGCCTGTACTACATGCCTACTATATCCTATATCATTCAACTATCGATTTGAACATGCACAAAACAATATTCACATTGCAACATACCAATTACCACGTCGACCACCACCACCACGTCGTATCATGCCCAGCATGCAACTATTATCACTTACATGATAGCTACACACTTCAAAGAGCCACTTCAAAGGGCGTGCACATGCACACACACACACACGCACACAAGACAACCTAACTGTAGCACATGGTAGCGTGGCCTGTACTACATGCCTACTATATCCTATATCATTCAACTATCGATTTGAACATGCACAAAACAATATTCACATTGCAACATACCAATTACCACGTCGACCACCACCACCACGTCGTATCATGCCCAGCATGCAACTATTATCACTTACATGATAGCTACACACTTCAAAGAGCCACTTCAAAGGGCGTGCACATGCACACACACACACACGCACACAAGACAACCTAACTGTAGCACATGGTCGCGTGGCCTGTACTACATGCCTACTATATCCTATATCATTCAACTATCGATTTGAACATGCACAAAACAATATTCACATTGCATTAGTAAACATGACGTACCGTTGCCCCGTCGACCACCACTGTGTCCGACTCCCACGTCTGAATCGTGCGATGAATCAGACTCATACCTCCGACCCAAGCCGAGATCATCGTCAGATGATTCCGGAGCTAGAATATAATAAATGCATATCAGCGTTAGGTTTGGCAAACTAACGTTACATAGTCACAGAATAAGCGGTAGGTAAATCATCAAATACACGTTTCACACACACACAATCACATGCATATCGCCGGCGTTGGTTTGGCGAACTAACGTTACATAGTCACAGTATGTAAATCATCAAATACACGTTTCACACACACACACAATCACATGCATATCGCCGTTGGTTTGTCGAACTAACGTTACATAGTCACAGTATGTAAATCATCAAATACACGTTTCACACACACACACATATATATATATATATATAAGACCGTGTAATTACCTGGTGGTTCCCAATCGGCGCTCCCATCAGATTCGTGGGCGGTCGAATCGCTGTCCCCTGACTCGCATGAAGAAGCTATGACCACAGCGGCAGCCTTCCTCTTCCTCGAACTGCGTCGGGTAGAGCCGCTCCCGGTCCCGGGGCGAGACGCGTTACTGGGCCCAGCAACGGTCTCACGGCTCTCTCCGATCGGAGCTACCAAAGACGTTGGTGCTGTTGGTGCTGCTGCTGCTTGAACAACCGCAGGTCCAAACGCCAGCTTCGTCTGAACAAAGCGACCCGCCGCCGGATTGTCCCCTCGCTTTCCTACACTACGTCTCTTCATACTGATCTAATAATCTAAATGAAACTACTAACTGATCAAACTACTATTACTACTACTGAAATATACTACCTAGACTACACACTAATCCCTCGAATAGTACTACTACTTAGCACGACTAAGTACTTTCTAAAGCACAGCTGAAACCTTACAATTAGTCTGATACTACCACTATACTGTATAACACTATAAATATAGACTATAGGCTGATCTCAATTCAAATATCTCTCTCAATCTCTCTCTCTCTCTCTATCGCTCTATCTATCTCTCTCTCTCTCTCTCCTCCAAAACCTCGTAGATTCTGGGATCGCGCTAACGTTTTATACCTGTGGTTACATTGGCCAGGTATGCTGGCCAATCAAATGCCAGATTCATTGTGGGGTACAATATTCCCCCTATTGTGATAGTGTTAGAAAATAGGGGGACACTGCCACCTAGTGAAATTTGAGAGGAAATGCAGTTTCCGGTTAAAATTTTCTTCCAAAAGCTCGGCGGTGAAGTTCAGACGGGGAAAATCGAAAAAAGATGTAAACAGATCAAAGACGCTGTACAGCGTCCTCGGCACCTTGAGCATGGCCGGGAAAGACGCTGTAAAGCGTTTCCCGGCACCCAAAGTGTTAAGAGGCATTTAATTATTAATTTTTTGTTATTGTTGTGGGAGTGTGGCATGTAGCCACTGAGAAGGAAGTCTGCTTTTTACCTGGCTGTTTGCGTTTTAGTTTGCAGACGACCAGGTGGGATGCAGCTTAATCTCCAGATAGGAGAAGTTATAGAAGTGGGGGGGAGGGGGGAGGGAATGGGGGATTGTGTTGTTTTTTGTTTTTCTTTTCAGTCGACTCGCTCTGTTTTATTTTTGTTTTCACGCTCACGCTCGGTACTCAATGGAACCTTAACAAGTGAATATGTATCTATTATAGTTTTCTACTCCAAACGAATCCTTTTTAGACTATGGCTAATTTGAATATCCTGATCTGGAATACAGGGGGTCTCAATATACCACATAAACGCACAAGTGTACTAACGTGGCTAAAAAGGAAGCAAGTGGATCTGGCTTTACTGAGCGAAACGCATCTTTTATTGGCGGATAACGCAAAATTGGCAAATACATTTTATCATAACATAAGTTCTTCTTCTTTTAGCACCAAGGCCCGAGGGGTAGCCATAATAGCGAAGAACATTTTGAATATTAAACTGTTAGATGTGTGGTCTGATGCAAATGGTCGAATCACTATTGCTAAAATAGAATGCTCTAGTCGGAAAATTACGCTGATTTCTGCATACGCCCCTAATTTGTATGATGCTAACTTTTATGCTGTACTAACTTCAGCTATGTTGAAACTACCTGATTACTCTTTAATAGTAGGAGCTGATTTGAATGCAGTTTGGGATCCATTGATCGATAGATCCAATCACGCGGAAAACTCTGATCAGAAGCAAGCTACCACAGCCCTACAGGCCTGGTCTAAGGACACAGGGGTAATTGATATGTGGCGTTCGCTCAACCCATCCGCGAGGGATTACTCCTTCTTCTCGTCGAGACATAAGACCTCTTCCAGAATTGATTATGTTTTTTCTTCCCCACATCTCTTTGATAGCTTTGATGTTGACTTATTGCCCATAGCACTTTCAGACCACAAATGTATCCTCCTCAAAGGTTCACTCAGTAAAATAACATCCCGTGCCCCTAGATGGCGTTTTAAAAAACAGAGAGTTTAATTTGCAATTTAAAGAGAAGCTCACTGAATTCCTACAGTTTAATGTTGGCTCTGTACAGGACCCCAGAATTCTATGGAATTCGGTTAAGGGTTTTATCAGAAGTAACACTACTCTTTTTGCATCTAATCTCCGCAAGGGACGTCTCTCCAAGCTAGAGGAACTGGAAAAGCTTCAAGCCATGTTGATCTCTTCCTTGCAGCACAACTACTCTAGTCGACTGGAGCTTCAAATTAAGGTAGTGAAAAAAGAGATTAACTCCATTTTAAGACAACAATCTGAATTTCAGATGCACATAACAAGACAGCACTACTACTTTCACGCCTCCAGGCCTAGTCACCTACTAGCTATGAAGATACGTGCCAGTGAGCAATTTGCGGATATCCCTTCCATTAAGAACCAACAGGGGGAGGTAACCACCAACCCCAAAAAGATTAATGATACATTTCGCTCATTTTATTCCAACCTGTACAAGTCAGAGGTGGTCTTTGATCATACCAAGCTGGAGGATTTTCTTGATCAAATCAACCTACCACAGATCTTAGAAAAGATAGTGCTAGGTTGTTAGCTGCACCTATCACGCTGGTTGAACTTAGAGAGGCGATTGCGGATATGCAATGGGGCAAGGCTCCCGGATGGGACGGCATTCCACCGGAACTCTATCTTGCATTCTGGGATTTACTCTGTCCCTTATTACTCTCAATGATCTTACACTCAATCAAAGAGGGCAATTTTTCTAGAGATGTCAATATGGCGCTTATATCTGTTTTACTCAAGAAGGATAAGGACCCCACCGAATGTGGCAGCTACAGGCCCCTAAGTCTCCTCAGAGCCGATCTTAAGCTATATGCCAAGGTTCTAGCCACCAGACTTCAAAAGCACATGACATCTCTAGTTCAACCTGATCAGACCGTCTTCATAAGAGGCCGCCTGGTTAATGACAACATCAGACGGTTACTGCACGTGATTAATGCCAGCAAGGATATTGCAGCCCCTACAGCGGTCAATGTCCTTGGACGCAATGAAGGCATTTGACAGATTGGAGTGGTCTTACTCATGGGCAGTTCTCAGAAGGATGGGGTTGGGTGAGGGTTTCATTCATATGATCAAAGTTCTATACACTGAGCCTTCGGCCATGATCTTAACGGGAAAGTTCTGTTCGCCACTCGTCTCGCGCTCTTCTAGACAGGGTTGTCCTCTTAGTCCCGGACTCTTCGCTTTATCCCTCGAACCTCTAGCTCAATACATAAGACAATCCCAAATTATATCTCCTATTTCAATTCAGGGCACACATCACCATATTAGCTTATACGCAGATGATGTACTCCTGTTTATGCAAAATCCCTCCGTCTCTCTACCTCATCTGCTCGGCGTGATAGATGAATTTGGCAGCCTGTCCGGCTTTAAGATTAACTGGCCAAAATCTGCTTTTCTTCCACTTAATGAGCCTGCAAAGGCTACCATCCTACCGGCAAACATACTTATTTATGGTGGAGCACTTTAAATGTCTTGGGATTGAAATATTCCCCACTATTAGCCAGACGGTATAATTACTCCAGCTTGGGTGACAGGATTACGAATGACTTTAACAGATGGTCCAAATAAAAAAATTCATTACAGGCCCGTGCGTCAATAATTCAAATGAATATCTTACCCAGAATTAACTTTATGAGCTCCATGCTCCTGTTACCTCCTCCTGTTGGTTACTGGCAGAAATTGCACTCTGCCTCGTATAAATTTGTTTGGAACAATAAACGCCTGCGCTTGAAGAGATCAACTGTCCAAAGGAGTAAACTCGATGGGGGCTTAGCATTTCCAGACTTTAAATATTATTTTCAAGCTTTCTCTCTGAGACATTTGCTCACTTGGTTTGACGCTCAAGCAGCTGTATCTTGGCGACCATTGGAGGAGAAGTTGGTGTCAGGATATTGTGTATACCAACATATCAATTAAACAATGTAAATTACGATTTGGCCCTCTAATCACACATGTGATCCAAACTTGGCGTGACACTCAGAAAGTGGGTACAAACAGCCATCAATGGCACACGCATTCCCCCATAACAATCTTCTCCTTATTGGACAACAACCTATCTTACCATACCTTATTTAGAACACAGTTTATCCCTGGCGACAGTAACATTATCTTACCATACCGTATCTACCACACAGTTTAGCCTTGGGGACAGTATGATTATCTTACCATACCTTTTCTACCACACAGTTTAGCCCTGAGGACAGTATAAGATTATCTTACCATACCTTATCTACCACACAGTTTAGCCCTGGGGACAGTAAGATGATCTTACTTTTATAAAGGATTGTGTATGTAGTCTGATCCTTCTATAAAGTGTTGTGTATATAGTCTGATCCTTCTATAAAGGGTTGTGTATGTAGTCTGATCCTTCTATAAAGGGTTGTGTATGTAGTCTGATCCGTCTATAAAGGGTTGTGTATGTAGTCTGATCCTTCTATAAAGGGTTGTGTATGCAGGGGTGTAGCTCCAGATTCTGGGCCCCATGAAAGAATGTATTTGCAAGCGGATTTTTTTTTGCCAATTTTTTTATTGATGAAAACGCATAATATGGTTTTTACCTATACATTCGGATCAGCAGTTCAGCACCTGCACTGTTGGTGGGTGAGCCTAGTAAAGGATGTCGCATTGCGTTCATCTTCAATGAATGGACCAATGCAATAGTCTACCAAAGCCCCCCCCCCTCTCTCTATATATCTCACACACACACACACACACACACACACACACACACACACACACACACACACACACACACACACACACACACACACACACACACACACACACACACACACACACACACACACACACACACACACACACACACACACACACACACACACACACACACACACACACACACTTCAGAAACAAACATAGTATCAATGAGAGCATCAATAATACACCTGAGTGATGTCTAGTATAAAAAAAATAAATTGGCCCCCCTCCCCAGTGCTGGGCCCTTGGAATCATCCTAAGCTACCCCCCCCCCCAGCTACGCCCCTGTGTGTATGTAGTATGATCGTTCTATAAAGGGTTGTGTATGTAGTCTGATCCTTCTATAAAGTGTTGTGTATGTAGTCTGATCCTTCTATAAAGGGTTGTGTATTTAGTCTGATTCTTCTATAAAGGGTTGTGTATGTAGTCTGATCCTTCTATAAAGTGTTGTGTATGTAGTCTGATCCTTCTATAAAGGGTTGTTTATTGGCGTGTCTACTGGTCAATAGGAGCTGGATCAGTGACCCCAAACCAGCAGGTTTTCTGTGATAAACTGTTTTGATACATTCATTTCCAACTGCTCACAGGCTGAGCGGTCTCTCTTCTCTCTCCACCTCTCATTTCTCTCAACCTCTCTCTCTGTCTGAAAGCTTTCCAAGCTCTCCCCACTATGCCCCACTGTCCGTCTGTCTCTCTGCATCTCTCTCTCTCCCTCTCATGTCTCCTTTTTCAACCTTATTTCCCCTGCGTGTCCATCTCTCTCTCTCTCTCTCTCTCTCTCTCTCTCTCTCTCTCTCTCTCTCTCTCTCTCTCTCTCTCTCTCTCTCTCTCTCTCTCTCTCTCTCTCTCTCTGATCTCTCCATCCCTCCCTATTTCTCTCCTTCTCTCCATGACTAAAGACTAATGGAGGCTGGTCTTGGAGAGGCTACAGACAGGGTAACTGCTCGTACTGGCTGTGAGGGCTGTTTGCTGGAAGGATTTAACAGACCAGCTCTCTGGACTCTTGGCAGCCTCTGAGAACCAGGGTCCCTGCAGGGTTACATTTGCGCTTGCACGCACGCACGCATGCACGCACGCACGCACGCACGCACGCACGCACACACACACACACACACACTGACACACGCACACACACACACACACACACACACACACACACACACACACACACACACACACACACACACACACACACACACACACACACACACACACACACACACACACAGAAAGGAAGGGCATTTCAGCAGTGATTCTAGAGTTTGCTGTAGTTTTATTATTAGTTTCCAAGCAACTGACAAGTTTATTGTCTCAACTAAAGTTTCTTAACGTGTCCCAGAAAAGTGCTCCGTTGTCGTTTAGAGGCTATTTAAGTGTGTGTACATTTTATTCCACACCTTTATTTATTCTCAAGAAAGGCATTGAAGTGTCAATTGCTATCGAGATTACAAGCAACAGGTACAAAACTAAATCAGTTTGGATAATTAGACACTGAATAAATAGTTTAGATAATTAGACACTGAATTAATTGTTTAGATAATTAGACATTGAATAAATAGGACAAAAACACAGATGAAACACAAAGAAAAAAAGTTTAAGTTAAAATGAAAAACAGTTACAAACTGAAGCAGGGCGATTTGTGTAATAATGTTTTTAAATTGTCCATTGGTTGAAGATCATTCAAAAAATCTGGGGTATTAAAACAAAAGGCTGACTTTCCAGGTTCAGGCTGCACTCTGGGGACCTTAAGCATAAGCCATCATTTGAGAGTCCATAATTACAATCTAGCAACATTGTGATATAAGGTGGTCCTTTCACAGCAATGGCCTACCATAGATACCAAGATACCAATGTTTATTTAGCCTCTCAGCCAGCGAAGACCAACCCAATTTATCATACAGGATACAATGGTGAGTGGCATATATATCACAAGTATTAAATCTGAGAGCAGAATGATTGCATTTCCATAATCCAGGACAGATAGAAAAACTGCTTCAACTACCCTCTTTCTGCTAATCAGTGGAAAGCTAGTTCTTGCAGTCAATTTATGCTGCAATTTACCGGCAAGATTGTCTATATATGGTATTTAAATGTATATTTCTCATCAAGCCAGATGCCAAGATATTTGTATTCTGTAACTATTTGGATGTGAAACCCATTCACAGTCTGTATATGCAAATGAGTGTAAACAATATCTCTAGCCCTAGAGAAAATCATGAATTTAGTTTTGTTTGCATTACATGAGAGTTGCAGGTTCTCAATGGCTAGTTGTATAGAGTCAGCAATACAATAGACAATCAAATCAGATTGAAGCAACATAAAGGGGACACAGACACCAAAGGTCAAGTTTAAACCAAAATGATATATTTATTATAATAACTAACACAAACATAGATATAATTGTGGTGGAAGGGGGGAAGACACTGCTCCCACAGTGTCTTCCAGCTGTAGAGTAGAGGCGTGTGTGGAGGGGGAGGGCCTTTTACCCCCTGGCACGCAGCTTCTTAATTAGCAATCAGCTGCAACACAGGACACACAATTAACAAAAGCATGGTACATAACAGTAAAGCCCGAAATCACAATGGGCCAGACAAGTCTACAATAAATCAAGAACAAAAAACCCACCATGATATCGAAAATAAATGTAAAATAAATAAATGCAACACTCCCAAACATACCCCAGCGAAGGTAAGGAAAAACTCACAAAAAAATCTAGCAATAGGAGAAAAGCACAACAGGCAATGTGGAGGAGAGAAACCTTAGAAGGGCCGTTCAAGGGGGGATCCCCCTTCTTGGATGTCGTTGATAGTAGTGTTGCTATGGATGATTGATGGGTGGAGAATAAAACAGGCAAAATAGTTGGTATGTATGTACTGTGGCAGACCGGCTGATGTGGTAATAGACGGCCGCTATGTGTCGGCCAAAGTACTGGGGCATATGCCCATATTAGGAGTTCCGGAGAAACTCCCGGCAGAGGAGAGTGTATCAACGCAGATGTAGCGCACCTGTGCCAGACGCGCCTGACACAGGTGAGTGCAATCACCACGCCATCATGGAAGATAGAAAATGGAGACAGAGTGACAAAATTAATTGGAGTAGCTGAGGCGAAACCTGTACAAACGCGAGTAAGAGAGAAGAGAAGAAGAGGAGGAAGATTACTGTTTGTGTGACCCGATGCTGTGTTTATCTGCTTTCGGAAGGAGGACCCTGCTGTGTGCTATATCCCCTGATCATATGATAACCCGCCTGTGCATCGACCCCTGCTTGTCTGACATCTCTTCTCCCGCATCATCCCCCGCCCGTACGAGAACCGCGCTCTGTGGACCGAACCCCGCTAACGGACCAAGACGCTTCTCTACAATTACGGACTGGCTGACGATCACACTAATGTTACAATCACAGCCAGGGCCTCTCTCTCACCTGCTGCTTCCACGCCCTTATATGGGCAGCTTCCTACTCCCGCTTCCACGCGCTGTCGCCCAGGATCAATCTCAGATCATCACCAGCCCTGATATGAGACCTGTGTTTCCTGCACTCCTCGTCCGAGTGTTGCTACTAGGGCTGTCCCCGACTAAGGATTTGGATAGTCGACTATGATTGGCCAAAATGTGCCGTTAGTCGACTATTATGTATAATATCTATATATATTTTTTTGTTTTTTTTTATCATTCCATTTGGGCTGTGGGGGGTGCTTAATGTCTGAAGGAGTCGACTGAAGGCTTCTTGTCCTCTGCAAAAGCATGCAATTGGTCCACTGATGGATACATCTTGATATTTGTCTAGTCTAGTGTGTTCATTAGATGGGTGAAATCCTCTTTCAGTGCCTCTATGCCTGTTTTCTTAGGCAGTTAGCCTCTGGTATGCGTGCCATTAGCATTAGCCACGCTTCTAGGCCTCTTGTCTTTTGGAAAGAATGATAAAAAAATATATATATATTTTTTTTTATAAATTCTTTATTTTTTATTTCTTTTTATTCGACTAAGAGGTTGGCAGTCGACTACGGCTCCTTTCGACCGATTAGTCGACTAATAGGGGTCAGCCCTAGTTGCTACACCTACCTTGGATCACACACCGCCCGGTCTATGCTGTATCCCGAGACATCACCAGCCAGGACGTATCCTGGGAATCACAAGGAGTGACCCTGCTCGCCCCTGTCGCACATTCTCGCCATTTAACCCTGTCTGCTTGGTACCTACCAATTAAACATCCTAAACCGCCTCATTCTCCTCTCCTCCTGTGTTCTGCTCTTGGGCTCAAGTATGATGCTACCCTAACAACTAACCCCTCCTCTCCCCCTAAACAGCATTAAAACTGCTGTTAAACTTGCTTCTACTGTGTGCCGTGTGTATTTTGTTAAATCCAGTCTAGTGACCACTCATAACACCCCCAAGTCTGTCACAGTACATATACATGCAATAAAACACAAATAGTATCATCCGCATATAGATGAACTTGACAGCCACTCAAAGATGAGAAAACAATCACTCATACAAATGATGAATAAGATGGATCCCAGGACACCTTTCGCAACGTGCAATAACTCAGTTTTCACACACTGATGTCTCCCATACTAATAGCTCTGAACCCCACTTTTTTCATCAAAACCAATGCTATGCAGTCTATTTAACCTCTTCCACCTGTGCGGTCCATCGGCGGACCGCAAATGACATCACGTTATAAATCAATCTCTCCAGACTGTTTGACAGAAGTATTGTTTTATTTTTCAAACTTATTCAAGTATACACATCCTAACCATGTCACATAAGCATTTATAATGTATATTATCATCAATACGTTAGTTTACCAATAGGTTAAAGTATTATTAGATCGATTTTCATTTTCGTTTTGGTCTTTAGTTTGCGAAAGTCTACCATTGAGTCATTGATCAGCCTGGTGGCTGAGGGGGAAAAACTCAGTCTGTGTCAGGCTTTCACAGCCTTTGGGATCCTCAGCCTTATCCCAGAGGAGAGCAGGGTGAAGAGGCTGTGGCCGGGGTGGGAGGGGCATGGGACAGCCGATCACCCTCGAGATCTTTTGCCGCTGCAGCGGGGAACCAGGAGATGGTGGAGTGGGTGAGGATTGATTTGATGATGGCCGTGTAGAATTGGGCCATCATGGTCCTCGGCAGTTTAAACTTCTTCAACTGCCGGAGGAAGAACATCCTCTTTTGGGCCTTTTTAAGCACAGCCATGATGTTTAGCTCCCACTTCAGATCCCGGGAGATGGTCATGCTGGTGGTCGTGCTGGTGGACCTAGCACTGGCAATGCATTTCCCCAGCTTCACCTGCTGAGACCTGTTGGACAGGAAGTCGGTAATCCACCTGCAAGTGAGGCTGGCACCTGCAGCAGGGAGAACTGGTGCTCCAGGATGGGTGGAAGGATGGTGTTAAAGGCCAAGCTATGTAGTCCACATACAAGATCCTGACATAGTTGCCCGCGTAGTCCAGATGTTCCAGCGTGTAGTGCAGAGCCATGTTCACAGCATCCTCTGTGGATCTGTTGGCTCTGTACGCGAACTGCAGCGGGTCCAGCACAGGATCAGTAATGAGCTTCAGGTGGGCCAGGACAAAGTGCTTCAGGACCTTCATGACCACAGAGGTCGGGGCGACGGGTCTGTAGTCATTAAGGCCCGTGACCTTGGCCTTCTTGGGGACGGGGATGATGGTTGAGGCCTTGAAGAACGCTAGGACGTGACACAGCTCCAGCGAGGCATTACAAATTGTGGTAAACACCGGGGCAAGCTGGTCAGTGCAGTGCTTCAGGGCAGAGGGGGAGTCCAGGCCGGCCGCCTTCCGGGGATTCTGACTAGAAAACAGGCGTTTCACCGCTATCACTGAGACAGAGAGCGGGGTAAACAAGGGATAAGCGCAGGTGTTGGCGGGGGAGGGGCCCACTGGGGTGAGGGGATGGTGGTTGTGGCCGGGTGGGTGGAGGAAGAGTTTGTTCGCAAGGGGGAGGCTGTCAGGCACCTGTGGGGACTTCAGCCTGTAGTTTGTAATGGTCTTGAGGCCTTTCCATACGGAGGAGGAATTCCCGTCAGAGAGCTGATGCCGCAGTCTCTGAGAAGCGAAGTTTTGCCTCCCTCACCTCTTTGCCGAACTTGTACTTGGCCTGCCTGAAACAATGTGCATCACCACTGTGCCTGGCCACCTCCTTCTCCGACCTCAGCCGCCTGAGTTGGATGAAAAACCAGGGCTTGTTGTTGTTAAATATCTTCCTAGAGTGGAGGGGGACACACACCTCCTCACCAAGGCTGATGAATGATGTCACAGTATCTGTGTATTTATCCAGGTTGTTTCCAGCCTCAGGCCCCGCCCACTCGACAAAGTCCTGGTCACAGCCTGCCCTCTCCAACCAGGCGCGGAAGCTCAGCATTAGCTAAAAGGAGTGTTGAATGCCTTGAGGGTCAGTCCATGTCAGGGGCGGCTGACTGATTATGACGATATGTGCGTCACCCTCCCTGCCACAGGTGATACAAATTTTTATTTTGTACACCCCCCCCCAAAAGAATTATGATGATGTATGATAAATATAATTTAAAAAAGTCCTGCCTCTGAATATCATAGTCCAATCGGGTGCAGCATCTAATGTTGCCGATCAGCCCTCAGTCCTGATTGATTAATTGATTGATTGATTGATTGATTGATTGATTGAAAATTGTATTAAGGGGAGACTATACCCACCTAAAATACCATTTTCCTGATTTTGGGGCAATTTTGAGATTTTTGTATAATATTGCCCCTTTACATGTCTTCTTTCAAACTAGTGACAAGAAAACTTCAAAAAAACACATTTAGTTGCTTATTTTGCACATATTGAATGGGGAAGTGCCTCATTTGCATATATAAACATACAATTCAGAAAACTTTCAATATATTTTTTCTTAGTTTATATGTACATAACAAACTGGGAAAGTTTCATAGTGATATCTATTCAAATATTATTTTTGTCTATTAGGGGGTACAGTAATCGGTTGTGTTGTTTGTTACTACACTGTTACTACTACTACATCATTATTATTATGTTATTATGTTATTCAGTTATCAGGCATGTGTTTAGGTTGTCTATTACTAATGGTTTGATTAGTAATAGACAATAGACAGTAATATCTCTCTCTCTCTCTCAGATCCATCGAATAATAATCACATATGTATATCTTGTCACTTTAAACAAGTTACCATTCATTGTCCGGGTGATTATGCCCCCCCGCGGCGAAATTAATTATTTAGTGCCACCTCACAACAACAGAGCATCGCTCTAACAGAGAGAGAGAGAGAGAGAGAGAGAGAGAGAGAGAGAGAGAGAGAGAGAGAGAGAGAGAGAGAGAGAGAGAGAGAATGCGACTCACTTGTTTAGTTGAAGCGCGCCTCGTTCCAGCAGGGCTTGATAAAGTGTATATATGTCCACTGTCCAGACTGTTGATGTCCATGTCCACTGCCCAGACTGCATCCAGCTAGCCATATAGCTTGTTGTTGTCGTTGGTGTTGTTGTTGTTGTTGTTGTTGTTGTTGTTGTTGTTGTTGTTGTTGTTGTTGTTGTTGTTGTTGTTCTTACCGAACCAGCTAACTACTAGCAGACAACCAGACAACTACTAGCAGAGCGTATTTCTTCGAGGCGATGTCACGTGCCACTCTCAGCCAATAGAGTGACTACTTCGGGCACTAGGCCAAGCGCCCTCGAATATCGTATTTGGTTGTGTTATGTTGTACGTACGTATTTATTTACACGTACGTATGTATTTGCCCTGTGAGTTGCGCACTGACCGTGGAGCTGAGATCGAGCGCCCATGAAAAGGGGTTGGAGGGGGCTAGGCCGCTAGGGGCCGGGGGGCGGAATAGGACACGCAAAATAATTCTTTCTTCTTCTTCTTTTAACCAGGGGGGGGCGGCGGTCTAGCGCCCTCTATGGACCAGCCGCCACTGCTGTGTATGTGTGTACAGCTAACTTGGCTAGCGTTATCAACAGCAGAGGTGGGCAATAGGGTCCAGCTGCAGCGCCGGACCGTCGGAGTGCAAGCGGTGTGACATAATTGGCAGACTCGACTGTCAATCAATGGTCTACCTGACACGCAAACTCATAAACAATGTTTCTGTACTGGAGGTGTACAGTATTTCAATAGGCAACCCTGAAAGGATTATTTTTCTAGAAGAGCAACACAGCCAAAACATAGGCATTGTATGCATAAAGGGGGCAAAAGCTAAAGTTAAGTTTGATTTGATAGTTTATTTGATAGGGACAGCACATGTTAATGAACATCAAGTACAAAATACAAAATGTAAACATGCAGGGTTGTAGCAAGAGCTAATTTACACACATGCACGCACAGTACAAATATACATTTATTTAAATTTTCTTTAAAAAAAACTTGAAAATATTTTTGGGTGCTCCTAAATTTCTTTGTGTGCTTCTAAATTTTTTCATTTAGGAGCACATGTGCTCATTGGGAAAAAGGTTAGCGTAGAGCCCTGATAGTTGTAGTACCCTTGAATGAGTGCTCCTGCCAGAATCTTCAGGGCATTCTTGTTTACCAGAGAGGATATCCGGTACAAGAATCTAGTTCGTTGGTTGACTTTTTTATTACATTGGATGCCATTTTGTCACAGGAAATAGTTGCCTCTAGGATGGAACCTAGGTATGTTATTTCATCTTTCCTTGTGACAATATTGTCACCCACTGTAACTGAGAAGCTGTCGGTCTTGCTGAGTTTGTTATTTGAACTGAAGAGAATGGACTCTGTTTTACCCAGGTGTAATGATAGTTTGTTATCAGCGAGCCAGGTGCAGATTCTACCTAGTTCAGAGCTGAGGGTTTTTTCAACCTGTAACTTGTTCTTGTCAGAGACCAGCAGGGCTGAGTCATCCACGAACAGGAACAAGTTAATTTGCATAAATTAGGAACAGTAGCGGTCCTAGTATGCTTCCTTGTGGAACACCACAGCTCACTGATAGACTATCAAAACCAATTGCTTTTAGTTTGTCAATCAGAATGGAATGATTGACAGTGTCAAAGGCCTTTTGTAGGTCCAGCATGACCATGCCGCAGTATTTGCCCGCGTCCACCTCTTGTTTGATGTGGTCGTTCAAATAGAGAAGGCATGTGTCAGTGGAGTGGGATGTTCTGAAGCCAGATTGGAATTCGTAGATTCGATTTTTTCCGCAAGGTACTTTTCGACCTGTTCGTATATAATTTTTTCCATGACTTTCGAGATGGAGGTAAGAATTGAAACAGGACGGTAGTTGCCTGGGTCTAATTTGCTGCCCTTTTTGTGCAGGGGGGTTACTCTCGTACATTCATGTGACACACATCACACTAAAAAAACGAATTGTAAAATAATAATCACAAGATACATTCAGTGCTGGATCTAACTAAATTGATTTATGGAGACACGTTTATGGAAAGTTCAAGTCCGGACCCCAAAGCTTCTGGAAGGGTTAGCACGACACGCAACGTCTCTTCCAATTCGTACGCCGATGTTCTACCGGCAGCACAAAAAAGTGAGTCTCAGCCTCTGCGTTACAAAATGTAATTGTAGTGCTGTATGGGTTGTCTTTTCCCTTTATTTTCTTCACTGAGTGCTTCGTTTACATGTTAAAATCACAACGATTGTCTTCATGCCCCCACACCCCTACAGGGGTTTGGTTTACAAACATGTCACCTTTTTCACCTCTTCAGTTTGCAGGTCTGGTTCTATTTCGTTATGGCTTTCGCTCAGCACCAGTTGCATAATATCTCGCTTCAGTGGATATGCACTGAATAAATTTCAAAATGTACCTTCACATACCAACATCCGTCTGACCACACCCCCATCTGCTGCCTACATAAGCAGGGGTGTGGCCACACACTCATCTCCTTCTCAAATTTCATCCACAAGGAAGTGCCTGTATACACCACTTGACGTGGAGAAAATATTAGTCTGAGGAAAGGAAAACAAGAAAAACAAGGAGATACGTTGACATTATATCTTTATTTTCTCTCTCACTATTTTCGAGAAAATACGGCGATATTGTCTTCGTCACTGGAGTGTCTGGAAGATTATGATCATTCTGTGTGACCTCCACCGGCTTTTCGTGTTAGGGGCTCACGCCGCTGACATGCTCCCCATCTACAGTCCCCCTTGCTGCGGCTGGATGGGTTTGGCCCTCCGGCCATACAGCTGGACTGTGGGAAACACCGACTGTTGTGGGAAGCGGTTGTATTCCAGGGTGGGGTAAGTACTGTTTTGCTTGCAAGCTCTGGTTGTTGTTGATGCTGTGGGGGTTAACTGACAATTTTACGAAACGCCGACTCCAGATTGGGGTCCTCTGCTCGGCTTAAACGGCGGTCGGAGGATCTTGGTCTGACGCCCATGATGGTCAATCTAGTGGGCCGCGACCAGGACCTGGTGATCCCAGGATTCTCGAGCGGATGCTTCTCTGTCCCGTGCAGGCCCCATCTTTCATATAAAAATGAAAGTACACCCTAAACGAGGAAATGTGGGGATAGGATCTTCTTTATCGGGAGTTCCATGCTCAAAGTCGGCTGCAGCCCGAAATGGGAACTGTGCTGGCCCCGCTGTATGTCTGGATCACCGTTGTAAACTGTGTTTTGACATTCTTTTTCTTTTCCCTCTTAGGGGAGGGACTTGGACAGCGGCCTGTCTGAAGTGTGGCTTGTTATGTCGTTGTGTACAGTTCAGGTGATAGCTGCTTAGCTGGCGTGCTAGTTGTGGCCTACAGTGTTAGCCAGTCAGCTGTTAGCTGCGGCGCTAGCCCGCTGTGTTACCAGGCTAGTAAACGTTAGCTTGTTGCTATCAGTCGGATAGCTGCTTAGCTGGCGTGCTAGTTGTGGCCTACTGTGTTAGCCAGTCAGCTGTTAGCTGCGGCGTTAGCTCGGTGTGTTTACCAGGCTAGTAAACGTTAGCTTGTTGCTATCAGTCGGACGGCTGTTAGCTTAATGCTACACTGTTGAACGTTTTCTATGACTATAACATGCCTTAAACACTCTGACTACGACGTCATCTTTGACAGAGGATGTTAGTCGAACCTACACCGGGAGCCCTGCCAGAGAGGACTGCGTCAACATGGAGAAACGTATCGGCTGGGTGGCGCAGCGACGCTACCCTCGTCGCCGACACAGGGATGCTGTGTTCAACTTCGGTGTCCCGTTAGCCAGATTGCAGTTCTCTTGGCCTGCGCTCAGGGTAGGAAGGTCCCGACCGGACTTTAAACACTTCTTCTTTCCTTCCCTTCTAAATGTTTTGTAATAACGACGTTTTCCAAAACGTGTGTTGCTGCAATACATTGAGGATACGACGCGTGTTTTGTGTGAATTGTCTTGTCACTGGTATAGCTTCTCTCTCCATAGAAATCGGGTTGTTGTTTACATGTGTAAAAATGATCTGGTTAGTTGTGATGAGAACATGTGTGTTCATGTAACGTGAACTCACAACTAAGGGGGTTAATTAACCTATAAAGCTATGCTTAGTGACATGTGATTGAGGAATGAATTATTTTCTCAGCCTGTAATGACAATGAACAGTGTGTTCACATATTAACAGGGTTACCTGTTCAACTTGGTCGTATCAAGGGTAAGGAAGGAGGGGTGATCCCCCCGGTTTCCATGGGGCTTCCCCACCCTCCTCTCAAACATGTTGTTTACAATATATTGTGTCACTGTGTTTGTGGGGATACGATGTAACCCTCAGCTTAATTGCTGGGGTTGTGCTTTCCGCTTGAGAAACTATATTTTCCTAAAGAAAAGATTGTTTGGTCACTTATCATGTGTGCTTAGCAAGGCCTGTGGCCAAACATAATCGAGGATTCTGTATTCTCTCATTATGAAAAACGGTGTTCCTCTGTAGCAAGAGTGTACTTTTGCCATTTTTTGTTGTGATGAAGGGTTGTGTGTGTCTTGTGATCTACAACTGGGTTAGGTTTGGCCACAGAAGCACATGTGTAAGTCTGGTACCGGGGATCTTAAAGGGGGCCCTCTCTATTCTGTGTTTCTTCCTTAGTAAAAATCAGATAGCAGGTTAGCACATGTGAAGCTGTTAGATACTTCATGTAACAGACTATGACGGTGTCATGCTCTATTTGTCATTACATCGTATCATGGGTGTGGGGTCGTAAAGGGGTGAATTGGTAATCCTTCCCTCCCCTTTTCTGATTGGTCAGGGGTTAAAACCTCCTGTCCTTCAAGGTTCCTGTCACGTTGCTGTTCGGCACGTTACAGGGTAAGAGGGGGGGAGATTCCTGGTCCCACGCCCTGGAAGATTGGGCGTGTGCACCGCAGAAATTCCCCTGCCATAGAGTACGTCACTGAGCGCGTCTCTGTTGGTAAGACTTCCGTGAGTTGTTCAGGTCCATGTTATGGATCTGTTTCAGGGAGTTGTCAGAGCTCCTCCTCACGAAGCTCCTCCTCTGGCCTTCTGTGAGGTCGGACTCTCCTTCCCTGTGAGGGAGCCTCCTCAGAGTTCAGAGCCTCCTCCTCAGATTGTCAAGGTGAGTAGAGTTCTGCTCTATTGTGTGTGTATTCGATTAAATTCGATTATTGAGTGTGTATTGGTTCAGTGCCTCCTCCTCGGAGAGCCCTAACCCAAGTATTGCGTAGCTCAATGTTGCAATATATTCTTTTCAATCTATACGGCTCGCATGGGAAGTCTCTCTGGGGATTTCCGTCTCCTCCCTATGGCAAGGGTGGTGGGATGTAAAAATTTTAAATTTACCCTCAGCTGCGTCACGTGGGATTCATGTCAGTCTGTGTTTCTTTCTTTTTTAAATAAAAAGAGGAAGGAACATGAAGCACGACGGCTCCGTGTCGTTCTCCCAGGCGACTTGGAGGAACAATGTTTGGTGTCTTGCTAGACTATCCATTGATGTGTTTGGGTCTCGACGCATACATAGTGCTGGCTCGGTGTGTTTCTGTTAAAGAATCACGCAGGGGCTAAGTGCGCCTTGGTTGCTTGTTATTAAAACAGCGTTTTTATAGGGCAACTGGGATGGAGTTTTGTCTCTTCCGAGCGCCAGTTTACTAGGTTGTCTCGATGAATTCTCATTCATATCTGGGGGATGTTAACGGAATAGATCAGAACATAGGTAGAGGGGTCTCACGCCTTTGGGGTGGGCCACTGAGCACGGTCCAAATGGGACCGTCTGGGTGGCACCCTCTTTTCATGTTTTAGATCGACACGCATACCTACCCCCTCTTCTGGAGTTGGCATGTCGGCGTGGTTAGGACACGGGACTGGTCTGGTCGCGCTGGTCCAGGTCAGTTAAACCCATTGTCCGCGGGGGATGCAGATCTGCTGTTCTGGTACCCTGAGGGACTTGTGCTTTTTTCGGGGGGAAAAATGCCGGGTCGGCCCGGGTGTCACAGGCTTAGGCGTTTTGGAGACCCCTTGTTGGGTACGCTTTTGTACCTGGCACTATCATAAGGGGCTGGGTCTCCTTTCTTCGCTCCTCTCTCACGCATGGCTAAGAGGGGGCTGTTGGGGTGGTCTTCTGGACCTCCTCTGGTAACCCTGTGTGCTTCCCGAGCCGCCGGGCCCGGTCCAAAGTAAAGTTTCGTTGATACCGTAGGCCTGGGATAACCCTTTTTTCTTGAGGGGTTATAGGAACAACCACCGTCTGTACCGAGAGGGTAGTTGATTCCCTGGTATGTTGGAGCAGTGTCAACTCCCGGGTTGCCCGGTTGAGTGTGCCCCTGCACGTTCATGACGTCTGCCAATCATGTCAGCCTTCTTTGCCTCGACCCCTCTGGGTGGATTTTTTTTGATGGAGGCTTTGTCATGGTGATCAACAACGCCAGCATACGCCCCTTCCGCCGAGGGGGCTGTTTTCAGCTGACTCCTTTGGCGCCTGTCTCGTCCGCAGTGCTCCAGGCTCAGGTTACAGCCTGCTGCCTGGTTTCCCCAGTGCGCTGCCTGCTTATGTTGGTTAACCTTTTTTGAGTGCTTACGGCCATGCTGACTGCCTGTTCTGCAGGGTCAGTGTGCCAGGCGGTGTGCTATTGGGGGGAAAGGGCCCGCTCTTGGAGGGGCCTTATCCTAATACGCTGGCGATGTGGGGGGCGGTGTCACTAGTGACCGCCTGGTGGGGTCTTGATGCCTGGCGTCATTGACCTATCCGGGCCCCCTTTTTCCAGGGGATCCAATCCCTTCGGTGGGTCTGGGTCTTCCTTCGTGCTCCGCTGCTACAGCCTTGCCACAGGGTTGGGTTGCTCTTGACCCCGTGATTTTGGGGGCAGTAATGAGGTTTGTTCCTTCCGTTCGTTCCCGGGTGGCATGCGGGTTGTGCGTGTGTGTAGTCGTGGGGTCAAGCCACGGTCTGCTCACCCTGTGCATTGGGTTGCTTGAGTTCCTCTTCGCACGGTCGGATCCGTCAGCCTCCAATGGGGGGGAATCCTCCATTAGGGAGGGTCGTGGGGCTCGGTCCTTCCCGGTCTGATGGTTGTGGGGGGCCTCAGCGGGGTACATTTGTCGAGCTATGGCTCCCGCTCAGCTCCTGTTATGCAACTGGTGCTGAGCGAAAGCCATAACGAAATAGAACTTAAGGTTATGTATATAACCAAGTTCTATGAGTTATGGTGACGCTCAGCACCAGGACGCCGCTGCGGCCCTTGATCTTTCGTGTGGTGAAATTTGTTGGGAAGGAGATGAGTGTGTGGCCCCACCCCTGCTTATGTAGGCAGCAGATGGGGGTGTGGTCAGACGGATGTTGGTATGTAAAGGTACATTTTGAAATTTATTCAGTGCATATCCACTGAAGCGAGATATTATGCAACTGGTGCTGAGCGTCACCATAACTCATAGAACTTGGTATGTTACTGAAACTGAGTGAATATGGCACAGCCCCACCTAGAATATTATTCACCAACCGCCACTGGTCCATGTAGTGATTGTCCAACTTGTTATTCTGTCACGTTATCTGAATTAACTCATTGACCGTCACGCTGTTTTCCCATTTTTAATCCCTGGCACCAGCGTTTCAGACCGTTTTTTGTAGACCCATTGTATATTCTATATTATAGCTATGGAGACATACTATCGCTCATTTGAAATGCTTATATTTATACTCCCAGCAGGAAACACACCGTTTGTTTCTACATACATCCGTCCCTGCGCAACCCCAGCCTAAAGAGTGGCCATTTTCCAAAAATACACGCAGATTTTCTAGGTAGCGAGATATCGCATATTTTGTGAATCATGCGCCTGGCTTGGCCCGGCGCTGAGATTTGGAGTTGGACAACACCCCCCCCATGTATTTGTAATCCATAAACGTACTTCGTCCATGTCCACAAATTTGGAAGAAGGAGGCTGGGAAGAGCGGCACTATGAGGATCCAGAGCTAGCCTCAGTCGTTCGCCAGCTCTGAGGCCCCTGCTTCTGCTTTCGATCCCTTGCCGCGTACGAGGCCTCCTTGTCCCGGAAGGCGCTGTAAACAGACCCGGTGTGCCCGGAGGTCTGACGATGTTGTTCAGTCCATCTAAAAATATGTAAATATCCAGTAATCCGACATGTGACCCAATGTCCAGTACCTCCTGTCTTGTGTACAAAGGGTCAGCGAGAATATACTGGGTGAATAGACTGAACATGAGTATGCAAATAATAGTTGATTTGCCGTTCCTGGTGAGACAAAAAGCTGCTGCTTGATCAAGCGCCGTCCCCTTGCTAAAAGATTTACTCAAAAGGTAGGCGAGACTGCCCCCTATCGGGATTCGAGTCATCACAGTGATACAAAATCCATACAGAAGGTCAGGGGGACTGTCAGGTATCACAATTCAAAAAGAAAACATAAAACGAATATACTTGTTGTTGGCGTTTAACGCATGGGTGCCAAAAACTAATATACTAGTTTTTGGCAGTCAATGAGTTAAGATGTAAAAAATGGTCATGTTAATGTTTTCCCTCTACTTGGATATTAGTACACAGACCATGGTGGAAAGTAGCTGGTCCCTGGATACTGTAGCGTGGCTTTATATTAGTACATGTAAGTGGATTATTTATATAGACTGTAGGTTCAAGTGGAGAGTTTGGAGTAGGAGCGACACACACGTGCACGCACGCACACACACACACACACACACACACACACACACATACACATGCAGCGAGAGAATCAGAGAGGCAGACACATAAACACACATGCACACACACACACACACACACACACACACACACACACACACACACACACACACACACACATATACACACACACACATACACAGAGAGAAAATTAGAGAGGCAGACACACACATACACACCCACACACATACACAGAGAGAGAATCAGAGATGCAGACACATACACACACGCATACACACACACATACATACACACACACACACACACACACACATATAAACAGAGAGAGACGCACACACAGAAAGACTCAAAATCACACACACACACACACACACACACACACACACACACACACACACACACACACACACACACACACACACACACACACACACACACACACACACAGAAACATGGACAGCAATGTTGGATCAAAGGGAGTAATTTGGCTGAGCTAAAAAGTCTTCTTATCTTAAAACAGACATTTAGTGTTAATTAATCCTTCGACTGAAACCTCCTCTGACACAGATTCTCCTCAGTTGTTTGGCTTTCATGCTTAAAGTGCTCTCTCTCTCCACCTCACAGAGAGACGCCTCAATCTCTTTAGCTTTCATGCTACGACAGTTAGCTGTTGCCCACTGAAAGAGGTTTTTAGCAACGTAGCTTTCATGGTAAAATCGCTAGCTTCAAGGCTACTCTTCAAATAGGTTGCAGGTTCTTTGATATCAAGCTTTCATGGTCAATTTGCAAAGGGATTTGTCCCCCAACCAACACCCTAAACAGACACCCTTCTCTTTGAATCCGTAGCTCTCACCAAAACCACATCCGCTGTCGTATAGGCTGCTGATAGTGTGACTGTGACTCCTTGTCTTTGAAGCATTCTATACACAACTATTCTAGTCTAGCTCACACAATGTGATGGAATTCCAATGGGCCTGTACAGCAGTCCACCTGATGAGCTGATCTTTTGAGATCAGCTGAAATCAAATCTTCAAGTCTGCTATTCCAAACCTATAACCTTGTTTGGTCCTGTTTTGTTGGTTACTATTTTCCACTAGCAGTGACACAGTGGCGGTTGCTGACCAAATTTTTTAGTGAAGCACAAATTATTATATTGTATTATATTTATAAAACATCCCCCAATGTGTGTGTCAGTAGTGGCTGGTGAGTTAAAAAATTGGGGAGGACGGGAGAGATAAAAAAATATTTAATAAAGAAGTACAGACACAGTGTGGTTATGAAGACAGCAGACAGACACTACAGGCTCAGCTTCTTCCCCCAGGCCATCAGAGCCCTGAACAATGAACATTGAGCACCACAGAACACTGAACTACCCACACACAAGCACACATGAACACACACACGACACGCACGCTGTGCACGCTCACACACTAGCAGCCACTTAACACTTTAACATGAGCGGGCACACACTCATGCCGCACACGCGCACACTTATGGCCAAAAGGAAAGGCCACTTTAAATTAGAATAACAGGAACAGTGTATTGCACTACCAAAGCTACCTAGCATGTCCTATATGCTCTGTCAATAACTATGTACAGATACTGAGATGTCACACCATGTTACCTGTTACCTGTTTATTGCACAATGTTGTTTTTGATTGGATTCTTTATATGTTGTACCACTGTATTGCACATCGTTGCGGGCAAGACCACCCGCATTTCATTGTATACTTGTATGCCGTGACAATTAAAACTCTTGACTTGACTTGAGTTAAAGACAACAGGCACTAGTAATAAATACCTTGGAGTAACTCTTGACACACACCTCACTTACACACATCACAACAATAGCTTAGTCAAGAAGGCAAATCAAAAACGATTTGTTTACAGCAAGATCAGACCATTTCTCATCCTCACTGTTTCAAACACATCTACATGCAATCTTTTTTGCAATTTCATGCAAAAATAGCTTAATGTCCATCCTGGACTCACCACTGTACTGCACTCTCACACTTCCCTGCTACAACCTTTCAGAACTACACAAAAAATCTAGCTACTAAGTTCTATTTTATGCTCAGAAATAACACTTCCAACACTCACAGCTTTACTGCCAAGACACAATAGGCTACAAGTCAAGACGTATCAACACATCAATTCCACATGCACTCATTCCAGTACCGGCTTACACAAATAATTATGGACTAAGATCATTCTTCCACACAAACAGCAAAATCTGGAACAAGATCCCATTCCACATCAGAGCAATAACCTCCATATCACACTTCAAACAGGCCTACAAACAACATCTGATCTGATGCTAGAAAACCTCTGCACTCACTGTGTCATTTAGCACAGACCCAATAGCATTGATTACTACAGCACACACACACACAAACAAACACACACACACACACACACACACACACACACACACACACACACACACACACACACACACACACACACACACACACACACACACACACACACACACACACACACACACACACACACACACACACACACACACACACACACACTCCCCCCTCCCTCACTGCCTGCCTCCAGGACATAAAAACATGGATGACCACCAACTTCCTTCAACTCAATAGTAAGAAGACCGAACTCATAGTTATAGCCTCCCCAGCCCTCCTCCAAAAGATCGACCACCTTGTTCTCTCCGTGGATGGCTACTCCATCTGCCCCTCCACAGAGGTAAGGAACCTGGGCGTAATACTGGACTCCACCCTCTCATTTCATCCTCACGTCAAGTCTGTCACCAGATCCGCCTTCTTCCACCTCAGAACCATCTCCCGCCTCCGCCCCTCACTCTCCGACACCTCAGCGGAAACACTCATTCACGCCTTCATCACTTCCCACCTCGACTACTGTAACGGAATCCTTTTTGGTGCCTCCAAGAAGGTTCTGGATCGATTACAGTACGTCCAAAACTCTGCTGCGAGGGTCCTCACGCGCACCAAACCCTGGCAGCACATCACCCCCACCCTGCAAAAACTCCACTGGCTCCCCATCAACTACCGAATCCCCTACAAGATCCTCCTCCTCACCTACAAATCCCTGCACGGGTTGGCCCCTTCCTACCTGACCAACCTACTCCACCCCTACACTCCAGCACGAGGCCTCCGATCCTCCAACTCCGACCTCCTCACCATCCGCCGCACCAGGCGTTCCACACTGGGAGACCGAGCTTTCGCTGCAGCTGCCCCCAGACTGTGGAACTCCCTCTCCCCCCTCATCCGAGGCTCTGACACCATCAACCTCTTCAAAACCAAGCTAAAAACCCACCTGTTCACACTTGCCTTCACGCAACACGGCCCCGCTCCCAAGTAGCTCACCCCTGATTTTTTTATTTTTTTAAGCCACAGATTCCGTTGTTTTGTTTTGTTGTTTGTTTGTTTGTTAATTTCAACCACTTCATCCAATTGGACAGAACTTGCCTCCTTTTTTATCTTTTTTATCTCTTTTATCTTATTTGTTTTTTTTTGTTGTTACTATACACAGATCTTTTATGTATTTTATTATATTTTTTCAATTTTATTTCTTATTTTTTCCATCCTTTCCTTGTACAGTGTCCTTGAGTCTGAGAAAGGCGCTTCTCTCTTAAAATCCAATCTATTATTATTATTATTACACTCTTAGCTGTCCATCGTGTTCGATGATGACACTTGCTCCAGGGATGGGGTGGGGGGGGGGGTTAGCGACGCTGCCGCTGGTGCCACTTCTCGTGGGCGTTGAGTCCGATCCTTGAGCCGCACACCCGTCCACGGATGCCAGCCGCCCGCTGGTGTCGTTGCATGCGCCTCTCAGATATTCGGTCTTGGTTCGTTTGGTGTATTTGGGAAACTGCAGTGGCACAAGTGACTTGCCAGGCTGATCTGTCGAGTGCCAGAGTTTCAAGCTGCGTGATGTTTGCACACTTTAGGAGGTCCCTGGTGTAGTCCTTAAAGCATCTTGTTTGGCCTCCAGCAGCCCGCTTTGCTCCTCTCAGTTGGCCATAGAGGACTTGGCGGGGCAGGCGGTGGTCAGGCATACGTATCCCAGGTGGCCAAAAAGTTCCGGCCCATTAATGGCCTGTATCCGGCAGGCCGGAAGAAATTAGTCGGCCCAAGTCCGGCTGCCAGAGTCGGCCAAGTAGGCGGCAATGACTGACTGGCCGATTCCGGCCCGAGTACACTGGGCCAGGTCCGGGGTTGCCGGAAGCGGTGAACGTCCGGATCGGCCGAGTAGGCGGCAATGACTGACTGGCCGATTCCGGCCCGAGTACACTGGGCCATGTCCGGGGTTGCCGGAAGCGGTGAACGTCGGGTTGCCTAAAGCAGCCCAGATGCGACCCACACACACTGGGCCAGGTTTGGTTGCCCGAAGCCTAGCCGACACTGCCAATGCAATGGTACTACACAGTAAATTCCGCAGAGTACATTTGACTCAAACTGAGTACATTTGATTCAAACTGAGTAAAGAAATTTTACTCAGTTTGAGTGAAATGTACTCAGTTTGAGTCAAATTTACTTTGCGGAATTTACTGTGTACCCAGTATTCTGCCAGAGCTACTACACTATCTGCCTATGACCATACATTACCGGAAATACAGTAGGAAATGGTTGATTAGTAATACAATGCCACATATTTAAGGACCCTTCCCTTTACCAATGGAGTATTGGCATGTCCCGCATTGAACAATTCAGAAGTTTACATGCTGTCTCCTACCTCACTGAAATATATTCTCAGTGTATGTGCACATTGTACACAATATACACCATTCTGCAGTGAAGCTCAAATATCAAGTAAAGTAACAATTACCCCCATACATGCTACTTTTTCCAGTTAAAAATGACAACTTGAATAGATATTTAAACATTTATTAACAAAAAAATATCACATCCTCCTCTCTGAACCCAACGACAAAGCCTCCAATGAAATTAACCCATTGTTCCCCTGCAACAGCTTCTCCCACAGGGGATCTTTGATTAAACACCTGCTATCAGAAGAATATAGACAGTCAGAAAAAAAGTTCAATTTACTACTTAAGTACATTTAAAAGTAGAAACTTTGACTTTTACTCAAGTGTGTACTTTCACTTAAACTTTCATGTTAGTCTAGCTTAGCAAAATTTTTTAGGAGAATTAATACAAAAACGAGTGATATGGCCGTTCAGTTGTAAATGAAAGCCTGCATTTAGTAAGACGTTGTTTATAAATGTCTTTTGGTTTAGTTATGAATGAATGACAGCATCTCTATAGCACAGCTCTATTACTAGGACATAAAGTGCTTTGGAATGACTGTATACATCATTCACAACGGGTGGCCCCAGCAGGAATCAAACTCCTAACCGTGACAGTGTTAGTGCCATGCTCGGAGTGCCAAGCACAAGACCCCAATGTTATGCGGGGCTCTGCTCATAGGCGGGCGGCTCGTGGCGTGGCTCGTAGTCCTGGTTGTAGAAGCAACCGTCGCCCTCCATGGAGACCCCCCTCCTCCCGCGTCACCCCAGCGAGGTGGCGGGTGGCGACCCTGACGAGGTGAGCCATGGTGGGGTGGCGGGGGGCCGGCAGGGGGAGGCCCCTGGGGGGGGCTCCGGAGAAAAGCGCCAGGGGGCCGGGCCGGGAGGCGCCCCTGGGGCACCCCGGGAGGCGTGGGCATAGCCTTACGGACCACGGGGGAATAGGTGACGTGGGGGCGTAGCGTGGTGGGGGTCTGGGGTAGCTGTCGCCGGCCCCGGCGAGGCGTGCTGGTCCCCGACGTGGAGGGGATGGGACTTCCACTCACTGCCCTACACGAAAAGTGAAAAAGGCAAATAAAAAGAACGAACCACAAATTCAACGACAGAAGAGAAGAGGATGAGATAGAGAGAGAGAAGAGAGAGAGAGAAGAGAGAGAGAAGAGAGAGAAGGAAAGCAAGATAACAAAATACAACAAGAGCCAGTATGGAAGCAAATGAGTGACAGAAGTATTTGAATTTGATCAGACACCGAATTTATAGCATTGAAAATAATTACTTTGAAAACATGTATCTGAATTGAATTTATAGCATTGAAAATAATTACTTTGAAAACATGTATCTGAATTTTTTCAGACACCAAATTTAAAGCATTGAAAATAATTACTTTGAAAACATGTATCTGATTTTTTAATTTTATCAGACACCGAATTTATAGCATTGAAAATAATTACTTTGAAAACATGTATCTGAATTTTTTCAGACACCGAATTTATAGCATTGAAAATAATTACTTTGAAAAATGTATCTGAATTTTTTCAGACACCGAATTTATAGCATTGAAAATAATTACTTTGAAAATCATGTATCTGAATTTTTTTGCTCTGAATTTACCTATGTGAAATAAAAATGCAATGTAAAAAATTCGAATGTATAATAAAATTCAATGTAAAAAAAATTCGATGCATAATTGCGGTGTATAAAATTCGATCAAAAAACCATCATCCGGGCTACCCAGACAGGATAAGCAATCGCGCCTGGATGCAATCGAATTGACTTCTGGCCTATCACTGCACGGCTTTGTCAGTCATGTGATCACACCAACCCGGGAGAAAGATGGCGGTATATATACATACGTTGGGGGGAGAATATACATACGGTGGGGAGGAGACTGTACATTAGGAGGGGGTGGGTGGGAGAGAAATATACATACGGTGGGGAGAGAATATATACATACGGTGGGGAGGAGACTGTACATTAGGAGGGGGTGGGAGAAAATATATACATACGGTGGGGAGGAGACTGTACATTAGGAGGGGGTGGGTGGGAGAGAAATATACATACGGTGGGGAGAGAATATATACATACGGTGGGGAGGAGACTGTATATTAGGAGGGGGTGGGAGAGAAATATACATATGGTGGGGAGAGAATATATACATACGGTGGGGAGGAGACTGTACATTAGGAGGGGGTGGGAGAAAATATATACATACGGTGGGGAGGAGACTGTACATTAGGAGGGGGTGGGTGGGAGAGAAATATACATACGGTGGGGAGAGAATATATACATACGGTGGGGAGGAGACTGTATATTAGGAGGGGGTGGGAGAGAAATATACATATGGTGGGGAGAGAATATATACATACGGTGGGGAGGAGACTGTACATTAGGAGGGGGTGGGAGAGAATATATACATACGGTAGGGAGGAGACTGTACATTACGAGGGGGTGGGAGAGAAATATACATATGGTGGGGAGAGAATATATACATATGGTGGGGAGAGAATATATACATACGGTGGGGAGGAGACTGTACATTAGGAGGGGGTGGGTGGATGAGAGAGAAAATACATATGGTGGGGAGAGAATATATACATACGGTGGGGAGAGAATATATACATACGGTGGGGAGGAGACTGTACATTAGGAGGGGGTGGGTGGGTGGGAGAGAAATATACATATGGTGGGGAGAGAATATATACATACGGTGGGGAGGAGACTGTCTATTATATGTATATTTCTCTCCCAACCACCCCCTCCTAATGTACAGTCTCCTCCCCACTGTATGTATATATTCTCTCCCCATCATATGTATATATTCTCTCCCCACCGTTCTCTTGGTGTAAAAAGTTTAAGACCAGGGTGAGGCCAGGCTATGGATGGCTTTGAAGGTGAGGAGTAGTGTTTTGAAGTTAATGCGTTCCTTGATCGGGAGCCAGTGGAGGGAGTGGAGGACAGGAGTGATGTGTTCGCGGGACCGGGTGTTAGTGAGGAGGCGGGCAACTGAGTTTTGGACCATCTGCAGTTTATGGAGGGAGCGGGAGGTGATGCCAGTGAGGAGGGAGTTACAGTAGTCCAGGAGGGAAAAGATGAAGGCGTGTATGAGGGATTCAGCAGCAGGGGGTAGAGGCAGTGACGGATTTTGGCAATGTTGCGGAGGTGAAAATATGAAGTTTTGACAATGGAGCGGACATGGGGTCAAATGAGAGGGTGGGGTCGAGGATGACACAGAGGTTGCGGACTAGGGGGGAGGGGGTGATGGTGGAGTCATTGATGGTGAGTGTGATGTAATACAATAATTTATACTGTAGCATTACAAACCATTTGACAGCCAGGTCCTGCACCTCCGTTCTTGTCCTCTAGGAGCCATCGCAGCATGGCCAAGACCTTCCTCATCCAGCATACTGTCCGGGTGTAACTTATTGCCAGCGGAAGAGTGCAAGAATGCTTCCGCATTCGTCACCGCACGCCAGTACGGTAATGCGCCTTTCCTTTCGCCCCGCTCAGACAAATGCATGTAGTACATTGCAACACAACGCAGCATTTCCGCGGCTGTCTTTAACTAGCAGGACGCTAGTGGGCTAGTCGCTAAAATATATAATTGTACCAACACAGATATTAGGCAGTACACACATTGTCCTGCAATACATGTACAGTGAATGCACAGCTACATTCGCCATATATTTCTATCGCTGCTGCGGTCTATAGTGAAATGCAATATTATTATTATTATTATTGTAAAGATTATCATTACAATCGCAGCCTGGAGGCAATGTTACAAGTGTACGAGGGTTGTGTGCAAAGAGCACAGCCTCTCAATTTGCACAACGTGCACAAAATAATAATTGTAATGATCTTTACAATAATAATAATATTGCATTTCACTGTAGACCGCAGCAGCGATAGAAATATATGGCGAATGTAGCTGTGCATTCACTGTACATGTATTGCAGGACAATGTGTGTACTGCCTAATATCTGTGTTGGTACAATTATATATAAAACGATATATATATTTGAGCGACTAGCCCACTAGCGAGGCAACCTCCTGCACCATCGCAGCAGCGCCGAGCGTGGTGATACAAGCGGGCTGCTCTGAGGAAAGGAGCCCCTTCACGCTAGTGGGCTAGTCGCTCAAATATATATCGATTTTATATATAATTGTACCAACACAGATATTAAGCAGTACACACATTGTCCTGCAATACATGTACAGTGAATGCACAGCTACATTCGCCATATATTTCTATCGCTGCTGCGGTCTACAGTGAAATGCAATATTATTATTATTGTAAAGATCATTACAATTATTATTTTGTGCACGTTGTGCAAATTGAGAGGCTGTGCTCTTTGCACACAACCCTCGTACACTTGTAACATTGCCTCTCCAGGCTGCGATTGTAATGATAATCTTTACAATAATAATAATAATATTGCATTTCACTGTAGACCGCAGCAGCGATAGAAATATATGGCGAATGTAGCTGTGCATTCACTGTATGTATTGCAGGACAATGTGTGTACTGCCTAATATCTGTGTTGGTACAATTATATATAAAACGATATATATTTTAGCGACTAGCCCACTAGCGTCCTGCTAGTTAAAGACAGCTGAGGTTGAGTAGTTTCTTCTGATATCACTTTCAAACTCCAAGTGATTCGTTGCAATGTACGCGGAAATGCTGCGTTGTTTTGCAATGTACTACATGCATTTGTCTGAGCGGGGCGAAAGGAAAGGCGCATTACCGTACTGGCGTGCAGTGACGAATGCGGAAGCATTCTTGCACTCTTCCGCTGGCAATAAGCTACACGCATACTGTCCTTCTGAAGCTCTGAAGTCATTAGTGGCCATGAACCTAAAGAGAGAGAGCGAGAATACGTTAGTAGATAGTCTAAGGCCAGTGATTCTCAATATTATTTTGCATATCTAGGACCTCTAATTTAGTCCATGTCATGCACAACTACATACAATATACTGTAGCATTACAAACCATTTGACAGCCAGGTCCAGCACCTCTCCGTTCTTGTCTTCTAGGAGCCATCGCAGCATGGCCAAGACCTTCCTCATCCAGCATACTGTCCTTCTGAAGGTCTGAAGTCATTAGTGGCCATGAACCTAGAGAGAGCGAGAATACGTTAGATCTTGACCGTCTTGGGAGAGAGAGAGATAGAGAAGGCATTACAGGATGACTCTTTGAAAATGATGTCCCAGATTAAAAAGTATATATTATATATACACAGTCACACACACAATAAAAAAAAATTATACATCACTTACGACCACTTGAAGTAGTTGTTCTTGAGCCGTCTTCTGCGTTCATCTCATTGATGAGATCCAGCACTGTAACAGTATATTTGCAACAATGAAATTATATATTTTATTACAACTCTATCAGCTGAGTAACAATATTCATCAAAGTGTTGCGTGTTACAGCGTAGGTTAGTTTATTAGTGCATGACAGTAGGGTTTTACATACTGTAAAAAAACAAACACTTAACAAGTTAATATCTGAGATTTTGAAACACAGTAACATCACTACAATAAACTCAAACCGGTCTACATATAAATCAGAAAATCTGACAGGTTTGTCCAGATTATCTTAATTTGGAGGCCTAACCAAAAGTAAGCATATCTGACTAGGGGCAGGTTGGTGTAGACCGACTAGGGGCATGGTGGTGTAGACTGACTAGGGGCATGGTGGTGTAGACTGACTAGGGGCATGGTGGTGGTGTAGACTGACTAGGGGCATGGTGGTCGTGTAGACTGACTAGGGGCATGGTGGTGTAGACTGACTAGGGGCATGGTGGTGTAGACTGACTAGGCGCAGGTTGCTAGTGTAGACTGACTAGGGGCATGGTGGTGTAGACTGACTAGGGGCATGGTGGTGGTGTAGACTGACTAGGGGCATGGTGGTGTAGACTGACTAGGGGCATGGTGGTGTAGACTGACTAGGGGCATGGTGGTGTAGACTGACTAGGGGCATGGTGGTGTAGACTGACTAGGGGCATGGTGGTGTAGACTGACTAAGCGCAGGTTGCTAGTGTAGACTGACTAGGGGCATGGTGGTGGTGTAGACTGACTAGGGGCATGGTGGTGTAGACTGACTAGGGGCATGGTGGTGGTGTAGACTGACTAGGGGCATGGTGGTGTAGACTGACTAGGGGCATGGTGGTGAATAACAAAACAACGATTGTGTGCAGACAATTGAAAATGTTGGGTTCCTTTCCACTTTCTTGAATATAGAAAAAATTAAAATACTTGTTCTAGAACTGTATTTTTTGCACTTGTTTTTAAGTTACTGGGAATACCCTTTCCTTGTTTTTGCTCATTTTAACAGACAAAACACAACACATTCTAGTAATTCTGGTTTACACCTAACCCTTATTATTGATGTTATGATTTCCAAAAATAAAATCTCACCAATCTTTAGTCAAATAGGAGATTTAAGTGTTTATCTGGAATTGTGAGGATAGGTATTCGCGGTAACCTGGGATCAATATGTGAAACGTAATTATCTCCTCAAATAATTGGCCACAAAAGACGAAACTCATTTTGGTTGTTCATTGGGGTGCCAAGATCATGCCCAAAACATATCATGCATCTGCCATGAAAATTAAGCCTTTTATGTTTGTTATCAATTGAAGGTCATGAACTATGTTGACTCATATCCCATACCCGGATTTTCCCTTCAGATTCAGCTAAATTTGAATTCTCTTGAGATAACTCGGGGAGAACTATGGTATTATGTTACATGATGATGATATCCCTACAAAACAACCAAAACATTTTAATTCTCTCTTAAATTGGAGGAGATAGTGAATTGGTATTCCCGGTAACTTAGGTCAACTTTAGAGGTCCGCCATCCCTCATTACATGATGTTTTTTTTTTAAGGTGAATTATTTGGCATCTATAACAATCATTCTTGACATGAGAAAAGATTTTAATGTTGTTCGTATAACGTCCTGGGTTATATGGCTTAGAAATGGGGCAGGTTACCAGGAATACATGCGTTACCCATATAGAGAGAGAGAGAGAGAGAGAGAGAGAGAGAGAGAGAGAGAGAGAGAGAGGGGGGAGAGAGGGCATTACAGGATGACTCTTTGAAATGATGTCCCAGATTAAAAAGTATATATTATATATACATACACAGTCACACAATAAAAAATGTATACATCACTTACGACCACTTGAAGTAGTTGTTCTTGAGCCGTCTTCTGCGTTCATCTCATTGATGAGATCCAGCACTGTAACAGTATTTGCAACAATGAAATTATATATTTTATTACAACTCTATCAGCTGAGTAACAATATTCATCAAAGTGTTGCGTGTTACAGCGTAGGTTAGTTTATTAGTGCATGACAGTAGGGTTAGTAAGCTCCCCAAGCTAACACAAGCTAATACAACACGGACCACAGCTCCCCAAGCTAACAAAAGTTAGCTCTCATAGTCATAACGCTATCAGCTCCGGGTACAGTATAGCAACGTTAGCTAGTCATACCGTTAGCCAGTTAGCAGCTCCGGTAGTTTACCCCGCTGCAGTTTCATAATATCGAGCTAATAACGTTACAGTAGTCACTGAAAACACAGACTAAACAGCACTCATTTATATCAGCGGCACGCATTACTTATAAATAATAAAATATATGTGTTGCACACAATTACCTGAGGAGAAGATGCAACAGTTGCAATGCTCACGACGTGGTCCAGATCTCTTGCGCGCTTCAATTCAAATTTCAAACCGGGATCCCCCACAATGCAACGCATCAGTGTTGCCAGATTTGAGAGTCCGCCTTCATCTGACAGACCTTTGATAATAATGGGCGGTTCGGATATTGTTAATCCGATCTGGCAACCATGCTCGGATCCTTGTTTCTCCGCACAGACTGACCACGGTTTTGATTGATTGATTGAAAACTTTATTAACAGATTGCAGAATGGGTACAATACAGTACAGCTCAATACACACAATTGTTAAGGGGATGCAGACCAGAGAAATACTTTCGTCTTGCATCAGGGTCCCCCATTTTCAATTCATCAGGATATACGGCTATACATTTATGAAAACGTATACATTATAGGTGGGGGGGTGGGTGGAGTGGGGGGGGGGGTTGGGTAGGTTGGGTAGGGGTGGACACTGGACACTGTACAACTGCACAAGCAACTGTACATATTGACAAAACCATGTTTGGTAATTGACTGTACATTGGGTTGGGTTAGGACATTTACAGGGGCCAGTTTCGAATTGCAGTCTCCCGTAGGTGTTCTTTGAGAGTGGTTTTGAAAGTGGGTAGTGATTCACATTCCTTTACAGCTTTGGGTAGGGCGTTCCACATTGATGTGGCATAATTGCTAAACGTGTTCCTGTTTGAGCCGAATCTGGGTTTAACATGATTTGTGGAGCTCCCTCTATGGTGTTGTGGTCGTGGTATTCACTGACCTTTGGGAAGTATTTTGATATGTACACATATATGGGTACCTTGATCGTGTATAGTGTATCTTGTAGACAGGCCCATTGCAAGTTGCTGCACTCTGTCGTCTAAGCCGTTGTCACATGGGCAGGGGCGAGGTGGGTTCTAGGAGTAAGGTCAAGCATGTAGTCTGACCAGTTTGTTTTGAGATGAAGTGTAGCAGGGTCAAGTCAAGTCAAGTCAAGTCAAGTCAAGAGTTTTAATTGTCACGGCATACAAGTATACAATGAAATGCGGGTGGTCTTGCCCGCAACGATGTGCAATACGTGGTACAACATATAATAGAATCCAATAAAAAAACAACATTGTGCAATAAACAGGTAACAGGTAACATATTTGTGACATCTCGGTATCTGTACATATTATTTACAGGGCATATAGGACACGGTCAAAGAACACCAGATCCAGGCGTACAACTAGAACCACCAGAACAGTGAATACGAGCAAAGTAACACGACTAACTGGTAACGACAGATACAGATTACAAAACATACAATTAAAAACTAAAAATCTCTAGAAAATCTAGTCAATTTACAAACCAATGAGCTTCTATACAGTAGAAAGGATATGCAGCCAGTATGAGCTTCTAGACAGACAGTAGAAGAGATATGCAGCCAGTATGAGCTTCTAGATAAGACAGTAGAAGAGATATGCAGCCAGTATGAGCTTCTAGATACAGTAGAACAGATATGCAGCCAGTATGATCTTCTATATAGAGACAGTAGAACAGATATGCAGCCAGTATGATCTTCTAGAGACAGTAGAACAGATATGCAGCCAGTATGAGCTTCTAGATACAGTAGAACAGATATGCAGCCAGTATGAGCTTCTAGATAAGACAGTAGAAGAGATATGCAGATAGATGAGCTTCTAGATAAGACAGTAGAAGAGATATGCAGCCAGTATGAGCTTCTAGATAAGACAGTAGAAGAGATATGCAGCCAGATGAGCTTCTAGATAAGACAGTAGAAGAGATATGCAGCCAGTATGATCTTCTAGAGACAGTAGAACAGATATGCAGCCAGTATGAGCTTCTAGATACAGTAGAACAGATATGCAGCCAGTATGAGCTTCTAGATAAGACAGTAGAAGAGATATGCAGCCAGTATGAGCTTCTGGATAAGACAGTAGAAGAGATATGCAGCCAGTATGAGCTTCTAGATAAGACAGTAGAACAGATATGCAGACAGTATGATCTTCTAGAGACAGTAGAACAGATATGCAGCCAGTATGAGCTTCTAGATACAGTAGAACAGATATGCAGCCAGTATGATCTTCTAGAGACAGTAGAACAGATATGCAGCCAGTATGAGCTTCTAGATACAGTAGAACAGATATGCAGCCAGTATGAGCTTCTAGATAAGACAGTAGAAGAGATATGCAGCCAGATGAGCTTCTAGATAAGACAGTAGAAGAGATATGCAGCCAGTATGAGCTTCTAGATAAGACAGTAGAAGAGATATGCAGCCAGATGAGCTTCTAGATAAGACAGTAGAAGAGATATGCAGCCAGTATGAGCTTCTAGATAAGAAAGAGATATGCAGCCAGTATGAGCTTCTAGATAAGACAGTAGAAGAGATATGCAGCCAGTATGAGCTTCTAGATAGACAGTAGAACAGATATGCAGCCAGTATGAGCTTGTTGCATACTCATGTTAAACAGTTGGCATTAGTGCAGAATTGAACTAAAACTGTCTCATAGGAACGGATTCTGGAATGGCATTTTGAATAAATGACTAAATGACATAAATGAAAGCTCTCATCGACTCCGACAGATTGCTAGTCATTCATAATGGCATCGAAAGAATGTCCAAATGACCTGTGTTGTGTTAGCTTGTGTTAGCTTGGGGAGCTGCAGTCTGTGTTGTGTTAGCTTGTGTTAGCTTGGGGAGCTGCAGTCTGTGTTGTGTTAGCTTGTGTTAGCTTGGGGAGCTGCAGTCTGTGTTGTGTTAGCTTGTGTTAGCTTGGGGAGCTGCAGTCCATGTTGTGTTAGCTTGTGTTAGCTTGGGGAGCTGCAGTCTGTGTTGTGTTAGCTTGTGTTAGCTTGGGGAGCTGCAGTCTGTGTTGTGTTAGCTTCTGTTAGCTTGGGGAGCTGCGGTCCATGTTGTGTTAGCTTGTGTTAGCTTGGGGAGCTGCAGTCTGTGTTGTGTTAGCTTGTGTTAGCTTGGGGAGCTGCAGTCTGTGTTGTGTTAGCTTGTGTTAGCTTGGGGAGCTGCAGTCTGTGTTGTGTTAGCTTGTGTTAGCTTGGGGAGCTGCAGTCCATGTTGTGTTAGCTTGTGTTAGCTTGGGGAGCTGCAGTCTGTGTTGTGTTAGCTTGTGTTAGCTTGGGGAGCTGCAGTCTGTGTTGTGTTAGCTTGTGTTAGCTTGGGGAGCTGCAGTCTGTGTTGTGTTAGCTTGTGTTAGCTTGGGGAGCTGCAGTCTGTGTTGTGTTAGTATTCATTCCATTCTAAACATAACGTTAGTTTACAAAACATGACCTGTCTATATAACGTTGAGGAACAAATTATAAGTGTGTGGGTGTGTGTTTTGGTGAACATTGGACTGCAAACAGAAAATGCATCACAGTTAGACAGCAGCTACTGTTAGCTGTCCTTCCGGATTAGCTTTGAGCTAACTATCTTTCCCGACCCGTATTCATTCCATTCTAAACATAACGTTAGTTTACAAAACATGACCTGTCTATATAACGTTGAGGAACAAATTATATAGACGGGTAATGTTTTGAACAACTAACGTTACGTTTAGAATGGAATGCATCGGCAAAGATCCGTTAGCTCAAAGCTATTCCGGCCAGTTTATCAACTTCCTGTCATTTAGAAATATGATTTTATAGTGAAAATCATTACCAAAACGTCCGGAAAAACGGGAGCATTATAGACGGTCATACAAATGTACAAATGCTATAAGGTGGCAAGAAATGCACTATAAACAATACTTTATGCATCGGCAAAGATCCTTAGCTCAAAGCTATTAAGGCAATGCTGGCTAACAAGAGGCTAGCGCAAGAAACGATGCCGCAAACCATTGCCGAGCCAGAGCCGGTTTATCTTTGGCGAGCCCGAGTCGGCTCTGCCCCGGCAACCATTGCCGTGCCAGAGCCGGTTTATCTTTGGCGAGCCCGAGTCGGCTCTGGCACGGCAAGCCGAGCCGGGCCAGAGCCGGTTTATCTTTGGCGAGCCCGAGTCGGCTCTGGCACGGCAAGCCGAGCCGGGCCAGAGCCGGTTTATCTTTGGCGAGCCCGAGTCGGCTCAGCCCCGGCAACCATTGCCGGGCCAGAGCCGGTTTATCTTTGGCGAGCCCGAGTCGGCTCCGCCCCGGCAACCATTGCCGGGCCAGAGCCGGTTTATCTTTGGCGAGCGCGAGTCGGCTCCGCCCCGGCAACCATTGCTGGGCCAGAGCCGGTTTATCTTTGGCGAGCGCGAGTCGGCTCCGCCCCGGCAACCATTGCCGGGCCAGAGCCGGTTTATCTTTGGCGAGCGCGAGTCGGCTCTGCCCCGGCAACCATTACCGCGCCAGATCCGGCTCATCGTTGGCGTGCCGTGCCGGACATATGCCGAGTGTGCCGACCGGTAGCCGGAATTGGGCCGAGTATGCTGGCCACCTGGGATGGTGTGCCCTATCCAACGAAGATGTCATATAGATTGAGTTGGTGTTGTTGAGGATGTCTGTGTGCGGGACTCGATCTTCCCAGGTCAGGCCGAGGATCCTTTGGAGGCAACGGATGTGGAAAGCGTCCAGGTTGGTGATGTGCCGGCGGTATGGGGTCCAGGATTCTGCTCCATAGAGCAGAGTGGAGAGACATACTGCGTTGTAAACGGCAACCTTGGTGCTGATCTTCATGTTTTGGTTTTCAAAAACCCTGCTGCGTAGGCGTCCAAAGGATGATGCCGCTTTATTGATACGTGTGTGTATCTCCGCGTCAAGGGAGCAGCATGAGGACAGAGTGGAGCCGAGGTAGGTGAAATGATCCACTGTTTTGAGTGGAACACCGTTTATGTGAAAACTGGGAGGTGTAGAGGTTCGGGAAGTGAGTTGAGACATGACTGCGGTTTTTTGTATGTTGACCTGGAGACCGAAGGATTGGTACAGGCTGCATATGGTGTCGAGAGCATGCTGCATATACTCTGGACTGTGAGCTAAGATGGCACACTCATCAGCGTACTGTAGCTCACATACTTGGCAGGATTTTGTCTTTGTGTGTGCCTGGAGCCGGCGGATGTTGAAGAGACTACCATCAAGGCGGTATTCCACATGGACACCGTCTTCATGTCCCAGGGCTCGGCAGAAGAGGCAGGTGACGGCAGAGAGGAGGAGATTAAAGAGCACCGGAGCCAAGACACAGCCCTGCTTCACCCCAACATTAACCTTAAAGGATTCTGACTGGAGTTCACCCGTCTGGACTCTGGCTTTCATCCCGTCACACACACACACACACACACACACACACACACACACACACACACACACACACACACACACACACACACACACACACACACACACACACACACACACACACACACACACACACACACACACACACACACACACACACACACACACACACACACACACACACATTTTAATACTTTATTTGGTTCCACAAATTATATTACATAAACAGGGAATCAAATGTATCGGGGCCAAGCAGCACTAAACACTTAAGGGTACACATAGCACCTCCTTCTCCACGTGGCTAAGCTGCCAATAATAGCTGAGACAGAGCAATATTTGGCAATTTGTTTGGCTTTTCTTTTAGACATTGCAGCAATTCTCAGACCGGTCATTCTGCATTTGTGTACATGGCCAAGACTTCCGAACACAAGTACACTATATCTACACCTATACCCAAGGTCAGCCATCACACTGAGCAGTGGTTGGTATTTGATATACTTGTCCCGGAAGGCCTGGTCCATGTACAGATCAAAGGTACAGCCTACTTCTATGACCAGCACCTCTCCGTGGCTGGTGTCAACAAAAACAACGTCCGGTGTATTTGGTATGTTAGCAAAAACATCGTTGGTAAGGCCAAACTACTCTGGTTTCACTCTGGCATGTTTGTACATTGCTGCACTAGATGGTGATATGTTCCGTACCACATCAGACACAATGTCCACAATACGGTCATGACGAGCGATGTACAGGTGTTTGTATGCATTACATCCGTTTGTTATGTGTGCAATGGATTCTAGGTGTTGTGAATCCTGATGGTTTAAACAGAATGGACTGTGAGTTTGGGGATACCAAGTAGACAGATTGTATTGAGTGGGTAATACCTGCAGTCTTGCTTTGATGGTAAAATTTAAAACATCCTCACCAACAGCGGCGTTCTTATACACTGAGTGTGAGACTGAGTGGTCAGAAAACTCCAAACAAGCTAGCTTTCCCTGTAGTCTGAGTCCACACCAGTGCTGCCTGATCTCAGACTGCTTCATGCTAAGCAGAACCCTCCTTGCAGAGTCTCTGTGCAGTTCGACAGTCTCTTCCTGCGGTGTTGTGATGTTGGCCTTCACAACCACATAGGGGTCTGTGATAAGTTCATCAGAGACAGGGACTTCAGTCTGTGTGTTGGTGGGTCTTGTCCATTTAAGCTGAACTCCAGTCTGGTTGCAGAGGTCATTGAGATCTGGCCAGTCAGACCAGACCCCGAAGCCCTTGGCCCGAGAGTCCAGTTTCCCAGAGTCTTTTTTCCTGAAGCCAAGGAAGTTATTCTGGTCTGCGGTGGCCAGGGGGATCTTCCTTCTGCGTAGATCCAGCAGGAGAGAGGCCCTGGCCATTTCTCTGACGGTGACATCATCATTGTTAAGCATGTGGAGCAGGTGGGCTAGCCTGGTGGCTATGTAGGTCCATTCGACATTGGGGACTCCCAGCCCTCCCTCTCCACATGGGAGAAAGATCATGCCCTGTGTGTGTGTTGAGGCCTACCCACTTTCTGACTAGCTGAACAGTTTTGTTTGTCATTTCTCTCAGTGCCTTGAGAGGGATGTGTACATTGGCAAAAAGGTGTTGGATTTTAGCCAGAGCCACCTCTCTCACAGCCTGGAACTTCATGATGACGGGGAGGGGGGACGGGTCAATCAGGTGTAGACGATGGAGAAACTCTGTAGTGAGCTCCTTGACCTGCTCCCCCCACTCTCCAGCGATGTTAACCTGTGGCCAAGGTATGGGTAGGTCTCATTGATGGGTTGGCCCATTACAAGAAAGGAGGGGGGCTTGTTGTTCTTGGCCTCATACCAGCGGTTGCCTCCACTGCAGCGCTCATGGAGTACGGCGCACTTGGCTTGCGTCACCTGCCGCCCTGACCACTGGAGGAACTCATCAGTGCATGCCAGCATGTTAATGATGACATCTTCCTGTCGTGATGACACCTGCACGTCGTCCGCGTATCCCTGAACAGGATTTGGGGATCGGACATGGAGAGGAGCGCACTGGTAAATCTACTTCATCCACTGGTTGAGTGCTAGGATGAAGTTCACGGCACTCCAGGGACAACCACCTTCAGTGCAATCGGCTCTGTGAGCTGCTGCCCACAGATAACTTGGATAAATGAACCTTGGTATACACTGGATACAATATTCACAAAAGGCTGAGGCAGGTGTATTTCCTCTAATGTTTTTAACATCACCTCATGGGAGAGTGTACCAAATGCGTCTCTAAAGTCTAAAAACACTGTGTAGAATTTGGATGATTCATGTTTGAAATTATCTATTCCGGTTTTTAAGCAAAACACATGTTTGTTCATTCCCTGTCTGTTGATATAAGCTTTCTGATGGGGGGATTCTTGGGGGGAGAGAATCCCTGTGTCCACCAGCCAGGGTAAGATGCGGGTGAGTAGGCACTTCATAAAGACTTTATATATAGTGGGCAATAGTGAAATGTCACGCCAAGTGGAAGGATCATCTGGGATATTTTCCTTTTTTGGTATTCTATGGATGAGGGCCCCTTTCCATGAATCAGGCACCTTCTCATTGATCAGGCAGGCATTGAAGATATGTGTGAGTGTCTGTGTTGACGTGGGCCTGGTAGCTTCTCAACTTGACTTGCGATGTTGCCAGAGGAATGCCAGCTTGGTCATGGAAACTTTTATTTTCTGCCGATGTGTCTCTGTCCCAGAGGCGTGCACAGGCACGTTGGAAGGGGGGGTGCGGGGGGTGCTGCAATTTTTTTTTTTTTTATGACAGTATTTATATATTTGTATATACTGTAACTGTATAACTGTAACACTGTATATTATAAGTGTATCCTGCTCAAATCACTTCACCATTTTAATATTGTGTGTATTGAGCCGTACTGTATTGTAGCCATTCTCCAATCTGTTAAATAAAGTTTTCATTCATTCATTACACTACTGTATGTACACAATCATACGTGTAAAACCGAGTAGATTTTCGAGTGATGACAGACTGTAAAAGACTGATTGAATGACAGTCCCACTAAATCTGATAAACGTCAGAGAGAGACAGAGACGACAGGTTCAGCCTCAGCATCAGGTATTGAAGAGTTAACTGAATCTGTTCCCCTATACCCCCCCTTGGGCGCCAGGGGCTTCCACTGAGGGGTGATGCAAATAGGGATGGGGTGTTATGGCAGCTCATGATGGAAATAGTGCGCACCGAGTCTGATCCTGAGTTGAAGAATTGGCTCCAAAAGAGAGACAACTGGATGTCCAACAACATCCAAAACGAAATCTTACAGCTGTTTGCCCATGATATTCAGCGACAAATTAGAGGCAAAGCATCCAAAAGCCCATTCTTTGGCTTGAGCGCTGACGGAACCACTGATGTCACTCAATGGAAAAGAACAATTCTCGTGTAATATACAGTTCGCCGATGACAACTTGGAAGCTCAGAACTTCTTTTGGGGTTTTTACAATGCCCGGCCCAGACACAACAGCCGAGATGCTGTTTTTGTGTATAAAATACTTTTACGCCTCGACCTGCCCATGGAGAGGCTGATAGGATACTGTTTTGACGGGGCCAGCAACATGTCTGGGGGGTACAGGCTAGACCAGGGGTTCCCAAACTTTTCAGGCCACGACCCAAAAAAAACTGTGTCAGAGAGCCGCGACCCCCACTATTATAGGAGGTAAAAAAAAATTTAAAATGTTAAACGGAAATGTATGGTTGAAACATGCAAACGTTCAAACGCACACACACTAATAAGCATTGGAGGCTTTTAACCAGGGCCGGACTGGGGAAATCATTCAGGCCAGGAAATATAGAAATATAGCCTGGGGGTTGTTACAAAGACTTCATTTCCTGCATTCTGGTGCAGGATTTTTTTTTATTTGTACCCTTTAAATGCCAGTGTTTGTGATGGCATCACAAATTATTGTTAAAAAACAGGCTAGCATATGTATAATTAGCAACAACACAGATTTATATGGATTTTCAGTTTTTTGTAATTGATTAATACAATATTTTATTCAACTTCAGCCCTGATCATAACACCACATATTCATTTTATAATTCTAACCCTTTAAATGCCAGTGTGTGTGATGGCATATATTTGCAATATATCAAATGCAAAGTAAATTTTTCTGGGGGGGATTATTACAGGCTAGCATGTGTCAATGATTAGCAGTTTTTCGTAAGGATCCCGCCTCCACCAATCACATGCGGCTCCCTTTGTGTGTGTGTGAGAGCAAGAGAGAGAGAGAGAGAGATAGTTCTCCAACTTGTGTGAGTTGCAGTGATCTCCTGGTTGTTCCCCACCTAGGTTATCTAACTATTGCGCTAGTGCAACTAGAAACACTGGCCTGGCCTGCTTCTAAGTTCAGTGGCCTGACCGCAAAAAAAAAAAAAATTACATTTTTTATTTAAATTTTTTTTATCATCTAGCGACCCCCTACCGATTTAAAGTTCCAACGTGGCTGGGCGTGCAATGCTGGTTGTATTCTCTCACGGATGAAGCAGAGCTGCGTTTCTATCCAATGTGTCAGAGAGTCAGGTGTTAGGTCCACTGGGAAATCGGCAGAGAGAGGGAATTTCTTCAGGATTCTAGCGACATACTTTAGAAGCTGGAATCTGTACGGACGCGCGTTTCCTTGCATCGCGGAGAAAATTCCATTCTTAAAAAAAACGCTGATCAGGATTGACACCAGTCTGCCCTACTTCTCTGCGCCTCCGGGAGTAACAGCAAAGTTCGATCTTACCTGGAGCAGTTTTGTTACCTGTACGCTCTTTCATGTCTCTGGAAAGTAATCCACTCGCAATCTGTCATTGGTTGCACGTATTGCTCGAAGTCTACACAAACATCTCCAGCCCGTGTTGGGCTCGGGTCGCAGACGTTCAGATGTTGTTTGTAGACTTGCCCGCTGTTCAGGGCTTGTTTAAAGGCCAATCTTAGTGTGGTAACAAGGCACATGCTTATCAAAAGCGTCCAGTGCATCTTATGTCCCGACTGCAATAACGATTGCAGTTACAACGGGTGTATGTGAGCTTAGATGTTAAAAAATCACGAGTGTATTCGTCTCACCACTGACACTTGACAGCCATGACACACACACACACACACACACACACACACACACACACACACACACACACACACACACACACACACACACACACACACACACACACACACACACACACACACACACACACACACACACACACACACACACACACACACACACACACACATAATAAACACAACGGCCACAGCGGGCCAACAAATCGCAGCAGCTATTTACAATGCAATACACAAATATACAAAATATGCACACTTCCTACCTTATTTGTACATGAAGTCCATCCTCCGATCATTCTTTGTGAATTCTGCGATGACTTTGTCATAAAAGCTGTCGGATGTCTTCATTCTAATCTGTGCGGCATCTGTGCAGTCAAGCGCCGCTGTCCGACAACACGTTCGGGAGTTGGATGTCCTCTTGCAATAATAATCCTTTTCTCTTCAAAAGTCATAATTGCATGCTTGAGCAGCGCTGGTCTTCTCCGTCATAAGTCTGGTCTCCTCCGTAAACTGGATGCTTGCAGACTGCAGAGGGGAATTCCTCGCGTCACGCACTCGCATAATGCCCAATATATGGACAAGGTTGCCAACTAAAATAGTCTCGAAATGTCCGCAGAAAGCAGTAGCACTCACTCACCAAAGCTGTGTGCTGCTCACATGAAGAGGAAGGCAGCACAGCGGCTCTTCCTCTGGGCAAACATTTCGATGACTTTGGGAAAAGAAATTGAGAAAGACAGGACAGGAGCTTACTAAACTACTAGCTTGCACACAGTCAATAGGGTCCAGCCGCAGCGCCGTCTCAATAGCTGGCGCCAATCTCTGATTGGATCTTAAGTTTGTCAACACAATGTGGCATGGCGTGAACGCCAATCAATCAAGTGCGCTAAATCTCACTACCCGCCTTTTTTAAACTCAAATACCCTATTTTGATTGGATAATTATATTATTAAGCCAAGCCTGTGCACTCTTTTTGCAGTGAGTGATTGACAGCTGGCCATTATGTGTTATGGGATCAGGCCAGGTCAGAGAGCTCAGAGCTGGCACTTGGACATTTTTGAAGAAAAAATAAATGCACTGGCATTGTTTTTTTCACAGAGGAAAACATTTCTAATAAAAAAATAAATAATAATAATAATTAAAAAAGAATATATATATATATATATATATATATATGTATATTAATAATAATAGATTTATAATTTTTATTTATTATTGTGTCTGTATATTACTAGTGAAGCACTGCCTCACTAGTTGTCATGCAATAACCTCCACTGCAGTGACAGCATGCCTTTTGTAACAGTATAAAGACCTGTGTATTTCCTTGCTGACACACACAACTCTGCATGCTCTCAGGCTGAGTAGGTTGGTGTCCACAGCTGTGTATCCTTTTTTTATCCACTATTCTTCCTTATTTTTCTATTTTTCTCCCATCCCAATCTCGTATTTCCAATTCTTCCCTCCCCTGTCTTGAACGTTGCTAGCCTATGCCTCCCACTGGTCTGCTGTAGTGAGGATAGAAGCCTTGCATCACGTGTCCCCTCCAGTACACGAGGAGGCAGCCTGTCACATCTTTTCACCGCAACAGCTCGAACTCTCAGTGGCGAGGAGTAACGCGTGGGAGGCTCACACTGCCACCAATACTTCCTGTTTCAGCTGTACCGGCGTCACCCAACCGACATGTAGGAGTCGCTGTCCACAATGTCCAATCCCCACCCACCGGCTTTCCCACCCCAATTGTGTTAGCCGGTAGCAATGCCGAGAGCTGGGCTCGATACCAGCATCTCCTGCGTTAGTGGCGAGCGCCTTGCCCACTGCACCACTCAGCGGCCTTTAGCTGTGTATCCTTAACATTGTTTATTCACTCTAGAATAAAAACCCTGAAAGACTAAGGCCATGTCCAGACGAAAAATTTCCATTGTATCCGTCAAAGTATTTTATCGTATGCACCTTTCATCCACACGGAACCACGTTCTGGGAGCCTGAATATGCAATTTTCTGAGAACGGCACCCAGAGTGGACAAATCTGAAGACGCAATAAATCAATCAATCAACGCCACCCTTGCGTTCCCGTCTTTACAAACTGATAAGAGCTACGGGTGTCTCTATCTATCTCAATCACCTACTCGAGCTAGAACCCTTTGGCCGCTCGATATCCCCCTGCGAGGTGCTAAACTCGCCAAGTTCTCGCGTCAATTACTAATCCTAATCACGCTTATTTCATAGTCACTAGTTAGTTATATCCAGTTCATATGAAATATAAGCGTAGAAGAGTTGTTAACCTCTTCTTTGTTTGTAATAAACCGAATGTATGTCTGGGAAAACTCCTTTCCTATGATGATAATTATATCTCATCATTATCATTATCATCACCATCATCATCATTATAGGAAAAGCCTAAAATGCTAATCATTTGTAAGCCTGATGATATTACTACTCTTTTAATAAGTATTACTACTGCTAATAGTGTAATATTAGCGTAATAATAGCAATAATAATTTGCAAGCCCCAGAACCTCCGATCAGTTTGATAGACCCATAACTCTGTGGCCCGAGCGTCCGGCCCTGCAGTGGCCAGACCCTCAAATCCCCACAAACCCAATAGGCCCGTCACATCTAGAGATACTGGCGCTTGCAAGCAACAAATAGTGATATATATATATTATATCTTTATATAACTTTAGCTAAAAGCAGTAACCAGCAATTGATTTAATCTGTATGGCTTCCAGAATATAAGTATACCGTGTTACCTCAGATGAACGCAGGACGCGGCCAGCGTCTCGAAACATTGTGATAGAGCAGCACAATAAAAGCAGTCCACGAATTGGTAAAAGTATTTTAACAAAGTTGGTTTAATTAGAAAAAGTTAGTTACAAAGAGACTGTATTGGAGAAGTCCAATCCAGGAATAATAAGTATAAAACAGAACATCTCTCTCAAGCAGACAAAGAAAAAACTCTCTTGGTCGCTATCATTTAAAAGATTTAGCTAAGAGCTTAGCATAGCTCTTTGAGTCTAAAGAGCACCTTCATGGGGAGGAATGCTCTGAAAAATTCCCAGGCTAAGTTCCATACACCGCTAAACTTTGCCTGGGGCTACAAAAATCTCAATCTGACCCGGAGCGAGCGAGCCGGGCCTTATATGCCCAGGTCTGCATCATATCAAGACATCTTATTATTGGTCTAAAAATACAGTCATGTCATTCTACCAGCCAATCAACACACAATTCAGTAAGGATGAACCCTCCTCCCTTTTTAGTCGTTACAGTAACTGGGAAAGTAATAGATTTCTTGTGGCTGTGGAAAGCCCCTAGGTCTCCATCTGTATCTAGTGGGCTAGCAGAGGCCCACAAGGTCATAGGCACATTCCTAAAGGCGTCCAGCAGTATTGAATGAAACAATTGCCCTGCTGTGATATACAATACATGGTCCTTCTAGCATGAATAGCCTATACGCTTCTATATATATATATACAGATATATACAGATATATATATATATATATATATATATATATATATATATATATATATATATATATATATATATATATATATATATATATATATATATATATATATATACATGTACAATACAGTACTCATATACTTAAACATTGGTTGATATGTTTTACACATCATACATGTGTTAAAACATCATACAGAGGTTCTCCCTCTGCCTCAGGACTGCAAGGGTTAAAACCATGCAAAAGAGATCCACCGTCAAGGTCAGCGCTCTGTGGCCACATTCATGGCTTCACGAACAGTAAGAAGAGGCCCCTTCTCTATCCATTCTCCAGGGCTACACAAGATATGGTAGTTTACACAAGTTACAGTTTTATAGTCTATAGTTCTTACAGTTTTACACAGTAGGGAGAAAGAATACAAAAAGACTTTCGTCATAAATCACTGACTTTCAGTGCGCATTTGGTGCTTAGATCAGAGGCCTAGTCGTCCTGTTATAATATGCTTAGATTTAAAACAGATATATACAATAAACATATGCTTAATCCTTTACATCATACAAGTGACATAAGGCAGAGAGGTAACAGGATGTCAATATAAAAAGTGTCACTAGTTGTTTGTGGGACTTCAACACCCCCTCTGTCATCCTGGTCGGTCACTTTCCACTGTCCTAATAGCGTCTGTACGGGGGGACGAGATGGCAATTGCGGGGTCACGATGGCTGTGACTCTCAACACCCCCTCTGTCATCTTGGTTCCCTGGTACCCTAGCTGGACGGCCCGACAGGATAGGGGCCACGTCGTTGCTTGGTAGCTGGCGGGAAGACTTGCATCTGTTGTTCCCGGCCAATGCACCCAGTTGTTTTGCTGTCTGAAGAACACAATGTCATAGTTTTATGGTCACCCCCTCTAACCTCTTGGATCTCTGTCGTAGTTTGAGGTAGGTCGAATTGTCACTTCTCTGGCGACCCCACGAGTCCCCGAGAATTGTAGCAGCAGTCCTCTATTGAAGCTTGGTTGGCCTGGTCGTGTGACCCTGTCCGTAGGCCACGCAGGACATCACAGATACAGTCCACAGAGGACTCATTTATTTTCTATCTTTCAGGCCCATTCTGGGCTCTCGTCGCCTTGTAACTTGGGTCCTGGCCGATGTCTCCCTGTCTCCATGTCACAGGATATGCAGGCATAATATCCCCTGTTTCATCGCATGCCAATTCTCCTTCACCTTCGTCGGATACGTCCTCCAATCCTGAGCTCCAGGTCGAGCCCGAGAGTGACTGAAAGGTGGTGCCTTTCAAAGGAGGCCCCTTGCTGATTGGCCGGTTTAGCTCTCTTGTTCCGAGGTCTAGGAGGTTCGCCCCTTGGGTACTGAACTCTCTCCCTAGATCTTGACCGAGATGAGGACCTTTGAGGATGCTCTGGAGCTTGACCTATCCCGGTCTTCCTCCATTTCTGAGTCCCAATCTGGATCAGTATACGCCTGTTTGCTACTTGCTGCGTTGTCCACCGACTCCGGGGGACAGCCCCCCCACCGACTCCGGGGGACAGGTCTCCTCTTGTGTCCTGACGTGAGCACTACAACAGTGAGGTCTCTTCTCTTGTACCGACGTGCTACAACACGGAGGTCTCCTCTTGTGTTCTGACGTGAGCACTACAACAGTGAGGTCTCTTCTCTTGTACCGACGTGCTACAACACGGAGGTCTCCTCTTGTGTTCTGATGTGAGCACTACAACAGTGAGGTCTCTCCTTGTTATTCAATAGGCCTGTTAGTCGCAAGTAGAGTTTTCTACTTAAATTCTGACTTTAAGGCTCCCTAGGCCTTCTAGTCGCAAGTAGAGTTTTCTACTTAAGTTCTGACCTTAAGTAAACATTAGGTTACTTCAAGTTCAAGTGACTTTAAGGCTCCCTAGACCTGCTAGTCGTGAGTAAATGCCACTTCAATTGGTTTCTTATCAACCCTATCTTGTTCCTGATAGATTTTTTACCTTTTAGGCTGTCTGCCGCGCTTTGCAGACCTCTACGTCACTCATTGTTCCAGATCTCGAGCATTAGGAGGAGTCTTGGTTGGAGAGGTTTGCTTGCTGATAAGACCAATCTTGAGTAAGGTTTTAACTCAAATCTGTAATAAATTTTACTCCAGAGGCACCTGACAGCAGTCATTTAAGTTCATATTCTCTTGGCTAAGCCCCAGAACCTCCGATCCGTTTTGACAGTCCTATAAACCAGTGACTTGGCCGCCTAAGCACCACAGCGTCCTGTATGCTGAAACTTCCAAGTCCCCATGAATCTGATAGGCCCATCGGATACAGAGACCCTGATGCTCGCTCTGTCCCCCCGCGTCAAGGTGCTAAGCTTGATGAGAGTTTGCAGAGTCTCAATTTTTATCCATAGGCACTGGTGAGTGTACATCTCATGCAGCTGATATGGTTGGTACGGGTGTAACCTACCAAATGGTTGCTGTCAGGCAATCCCCTTTGCCTTGAATGAAATAGATTACAAATTTTTTCGTCCTCTTTACTCTGGTTTAGAGAAAAGACAGACATCTTTACATAGTATACTTAAAATGTATACAAAATGAATGTAGTATTCTATGTCATGTTTCTTCCTAAATGACAATAACACTATATATTATTCCTCTCGACAGATGAGCTGAGTGTCAAGTGCAGTTTGCACTTGCTCGAGTGTCATGTGTCAGGGCCCCAGGAGGTAAGGGTACTATAGATGTTTTTCCTTCCGGGCTCTGAACTCCTCCCTTTTTGCCCTCATCTCTGCTTGCTGCTCTGGGGTTAGTGCCCCCCAATCGTCTGCAGAGAGGTATTTAATGTCGGAAGACTCCGTTTTCCTTGTTCTAACCTTAGCTGGTGGCTGTTGCTGGGCTTTGGGAGGCCGAAGTTGAGCCTTCTCATCTCACGGGTTCTCCCCTTTCCTTTCCCCCTTGTTGTGTTTGTTGTTAGATAGCATTTTGACTTGGTCATACAGCATACATTCTATACGTAACTGGTCTTGTGACCATGCTGCGCATCGGGCTGCCAGTAGGTTACCCCCTGGGACACCTCTGAATATGTTTTCAAGCAGTAAGCATGATCCTTGCATAGGTGCTCCACGTATGACTGATCCTGCTGCAACAGTGAGAGACATGCTCCCATCTCGCACCTGTGGGATTAGTTTCTCCACCATGTTATCCCCTGGATCTTGACCGGGAGTCCTTACTTCTATTTCCATCATTTGGGCCATTGAGGCCCTTTCGGGGATCTCCAGTCCTTTGAGATGCCTCAACATGCGAGCTAGCGTCTCCTGTGCTAGCATCTCCTGAGCTAGCATCTGCTGTGCCAGCTTCTCATGAGCTAGCATCTGCTGAGCTAGCGTCTCATGGGCTAGCGTCTGTTGTGCCAGCTTCTCATGAGCTAGCGTCTCTTGTGCTAGCTTCTCCTGAGCTAGCGTCTCTTGCGCTAGCTTCTCTTGAGCTAGCGTCTCCTGTGCTAGTTTCTCCTGAGCTAGCATCTCTTGTGCCATCTTCTCTTGAGCTAGCGTCTGTTGCGCCAGCTTCTTCTGAGCTAGTGTCTCTTGTGCTAGCTTCTCTTGAGCTAGCGTCTCTTGTGCTAGCTTCTCTTGAGCTAGCGTCTTCTGCGCCAGCTTCTTCTGAGCTAGCGTCTGCTGCGCCAGCTTCTTATGAGCTAGCATCTGCTGTGCTAGCGTCTCTTGTGCTAGCTTCTCTTGTGCTAGCTTCTCCTGTGCTAGCTTCTCCTGAGCTAGCATCTCTTGTGCCAGCTTCTCTTAAGCTAGCGTCTGTTGCGCCAGCTTCTTCTCAGCTAGCGTCTCTTGTGCTAGCTTCTCTTGAGCTAGCGTCTCTTGTGCTAGCTTCTCTTGAGCTAGCGTCTTCTGCGCCAGCTTCTTCTGAGCTAGCGTCTGCTGCGCCAGCTTCTTATGAGCTAGCGTCTGCTGTTAGCTCCGGCTATTTATCCGGGATCAGCGAGACCACCGCCATGGACGCGGCTGATATTTTGGTGAAGATGTTGAGTAATCAGAACTGTGTTCAGTTTCAGAGGTATTTAGCTCCCCATCATGTTCAGGCTCAGATTCAGTTTCACCTGAAGGTGTCATCTGTGGCCTCGGGTTCTGATCCCCGGTCTGAATGTCGCCGTCCTCCTCCTCTGGGCCATACAAAATGGGACAGTGCGCATAATTGATGTTCTTGGCCTTTAGGAACTCGTCTAGAGAGTCGAACACCTCTGTCAGTGGAGGGAGACACCGCTGCTTGTTTTGAGGTGGAGCCTTGCGCCTCACAAAGAGGAAGAATGACTACATCGTCTTCTTGGTTTTTTCCATTTCCAACATCCTGTGGCAGAACAGGGTCTCCATCTGTGTGTTCAAATGTAAGGTCCGACACGACCACACACATAACCATCCAGTCGTCATCCTTCTCCTCATTTTGTGGTGATTCCTCCACCGTCAGTTCCCTGTCGTCTAGATCTATGGATTGTTCACGTTGAAAATCTTCATGATTCAACCCTTGCTCTTTAAGTGAAGCTTTAGTCTTGACCGCACTTTCACACTGCATAAACAGTGTCTCAGGAGGTAGAGCGGTCGTCTGGCAATCAGAGGGTTCCTGGTTCGATTCCAGCTCGTCCCAGGTAGTGTGTCGAAGTGTCCTTGAGCAAGACACATAACCCTTAACTGCTCCCGGTAACACTATGGCGTCCGTTCATGAGTATATACGTGTTTCGATTCCATGCGTTGTGGTCCAGAGCCACGAGTATATACGTGACGAGTTGTTATTGTTTTATTCCATATTTATAACGGTTATTAGGTCCCCGATCCACTTGCAGGATCTTTCCACATATTTGATTTTCGAAACATGCAGTACCGGCCAGATCCGCTTAGGGGCGCCATCGCTCCACTGCAGTATCATTGAGGGGATCTTAAAGAAAATTTCTTTTACAGCCTGTGGGCGGATCATATGATCCTCGATTCCAAACGAAGACCCTGCATCTTTGATCAGCTTGCCGAACGTATTTTTCAGCCTGGAACAATGGGATTTATGATTAGCCAATGTACATATCGATCTACCAGAATCCGATGACTGGTGAGAAAATGCTGCCGGCAATCACATGGCCTGACGGTAGGATAATATTACCCCAAATTACAGCTGGATTGGACATTGTTTTATAACCTAACATGATAGACTACTGACATTGGCTACCTGAACGCACACTCTATTGCTAATCAATAATACTGATCGGCGTTCCCCGCCGCCCCCATTTCATCCATAGATGCTCTGTAATAGTCCGGATGCTACGCAGTTTGGTTTATTTCATTCGTATATATACAGCAGAAATGGCGTTTGATATAACGGCGCCAGCGTTTAGCCTTTTTTGCAGCCTCCTGAAGAAAAGCCTAGACGAAAAGCGCGATAAACCGTATATTCACAACGCTATAAAATGACAACCAACCGATGGATTTTTATTTTCTTTGGGCCATTATGAAGGCACGGTTTATGCACTCAAGTGACAATGAGAATGGACAGATAGCCATACTATAAATGATATATATAGCTCTAAGAAAGTACATCGGTTTGTTTACAATCCTCTGTCCTCTGAGGCCTAAATCGCTGCAAGACTGCGGTCGCCATAGTGTTAAGCAGGTTGGCACCCTGCATGGCTGCCTCCCAAAGCCCAAGTAATACGATGACAGGATTGAAGCACTTTGGGCTGGGGAAGTTGACCCTGCTCAACGCTTTCGTTTACCCAAACTGGTACAATCCCTCAAACAAATTGAGCAAAACGGGAAACAAACGCAAAATCGACCGTGACTATTTGATTATTACACTTGGTTTGCTTATGTCTGGTGACATTCACCAATGTCCTGGTCCGATCTCGGACGGTGTAAACACCACGCAGAACGGCGACAGCAACAACAGCTACAGATGCAACGTACCTGTTTCCCAGGTATGTATGGAAATCAGCGGTGCAGCTCCAGATGTTGATATTTGCCAGCCTAACCCCCATCCTTACTTCTGCTTCCCGGGAGCCACGACGGGACCTGAGCCCAAGCCAGACGGCGCTGATGGAGTCAGGAATGGAGAAAACATTCTTCCTGAAGTCGAGAGGGGAGCGTTGCACGAAATTGCGGGCCGAGGTGCCGCAGCCCCGGGATCAACGCCGGTGGAGCAGCGGAGACCTGACGACGGCCTTCCTAGAACCGCGAGATCAGAGCACGTAATTGCGAACTCGGGCGAAGAAGCCACGGGGCCGGAACGAACGCCGATAGAGCAGTGGAGACCTGAAGCGAATATCCACGGAGAAGACGAGACACTACCAAACTTGGATAAACTATACGCAAAAAGAGGACTACATTTTTTCCATCTAAACATCAGAAGCCTCCTCCCCAAAATAGACGAACTTCGGCTACTATTTAATAGTTGCAAGGTAGGAGTAATATGTTTCAGTGAAACTTGGCTTGACAGTTCAATAAGCGACTCCGAAATTGAGATTGAGAACTATATAATTGTAAGGAAAGATCGAAACCGAAACGGAGGAGGTGTGTGTGCTTATATTAGATCGGACATTGGTTTTAATATAAAATCAGATCTTGAACACGACGCGGTAGAAGCGATGTGGCTTGTGGCTGTTACCCAAAAGCAAACCAATTATTTTTGGAGTCTGTTACAGGCCACCAGACCAGGGCCATTTTTATGTTGATCTAGAGGAGATATGTGCACTGATTTTGAGAAATCTGAAGTTGTTGTCATGGGAGATTTCAACACTGATTTACTTAAAAAGAGCTCTGGATTAAAGTCCCTTCTGAATTATAGTAAATTGTTTGACCTGCACCAGCTCATCACTGAACCTACCAGAGTTACCTCCCTTTCTCAGACCATAATCGACTTAATACTGGTCTCTGATAAACAGAGGATAACAAACAGCGGCGTTGTTGATTTTGCACTCAGTGATCACCTTGCAATTTTCTGTACCAGAAAGGTGCAGAGGGGTCATTTCGAGGGTCACAACAACATAAAAATCAGATCTTTAAAAAATTACAGCAAGGAAATGCTCCTGGATGGTTTAACGGGTGTGGACTGGTCTCATGTAATGCACTGTAAAGAGGTTGATCAAGCATGGGATGGTTTCAAAACAACATTTCTTAAAGTAGTTGACAGATTAGCACCCAGGAAGATGGTCAGGATAAAGCAGAGGACACAGCCCTGGATTAATGATGACATTTTAAAAGCTATTAAAATAAGGAACAATCTTTTTAAACTATTTAAGAAGTCCAGGACAGAACAGGCTTTCCTGGATTTAAAGAAACACAAAAACTATGTAAATAGTTTGATTAAAGGGGCGAAGAAGGGTTTTTTTAATGAAAAAATAACAGAGTATAGGAACAACTCAAGGAAACTCTGGAGGACACTTAAAGAGGTAGGATACAGTAAGAAATTAAAGACTAAATTGGGCAATATCAGTTTAGAAATAGGAGACAAAATTTCAGCAGACAAATCAGAGGTGGCAGACTGTCTGAATAGCTATTTTACATCCATTGCAAAAACTATATCGGAAAGGATCCCAGCTAAACCCAGCAACAACATAGAGAGTGAAGTCCATAAATTCTACCTAGATCAGGGGGTTAAAGCAAATGCTTTCTCCTTTAGGAAAGTGACTGAGATGGAGGTCCAGGAAAAGCTTAAAAAACTTGACACCTCAAGGGCTACTGGATTAGACAACATCCCTGGTAAATTCTTGCAGGATGCTACAGAAATCATTGCCCCATATGTAGCTCACATTACCAACCTAGCCATTGACACAGGAACATTTCCAAGCGAAATGAGCGAGTTATTCCTCTCCACAAAAAGGGAAACAAATTGGAACCGGGTAACTACAGACCCATTTCCATCCTGGGCGTTCTATCAAAAACCATTGAGAGGCTAGTATATGAGCAAATAGACGGGTATTTCTCCACTAATAACATCATGTACAAATACCAATCTGGTTTCAGGAGGTCCCACTCCACAGACACCTGCCTGCTGTTCCTCACAGATTACATCAGGAAAGAGGTAGACGAGGGAAAGTTCTGTGGAATGGTAATGTTAGACCTCCAGAAGGCATTTGATTCAGTGGATCACAACATCTTGTTAATGAAGCTTAGGGCCCTAGGCTTTAATGAGGCAGCTCAGAAATTGATTGGTTCCTACCTAACAGGGAGACAACAGGTGGTAGATATAAACGGAGTACTCTCCAGTCCTCGGACAGTAGAGTGCGGGGTCCCACAAGGGAGTGTTTTGGGTCCGCTCCTCTTTCTACTGTATATAAATGACCTGAAAGCAGCTTGCTCATGTGACCTTTTTTTATATGCAGATGACTCCGCCCTACTAGTGTCTCACAAAGACAAAAAAGTGGTTGAGCAGACATTGAGTGCAGAACTAGAGAAGGTTAGCGACTGGCTAGGCCACAACAAGCTGTCCCTCCACGTGGGGAAGACTGAGTCAATTTTATTCGGGTCAAAGGTCAGGCTCAGAAAATCGCCAGGTTTTAACATTAGAATAGGAGATACTGTTCTCACAGACAAAACATCTGTGAAATATCTCGGTTGCGTCCTGGAAAACAGCTTATCAGGGGAAAGCATGGCTCACCAAGCACTTACAAAGATAAATAACAGGACTAGATACCTAGCCAGAATCTCTAATTTTTTAGATCAGTCAGCGATGAAGATTCTTGCTGGAGCTCTCATACAGTGTCACTATGACTATGCGTGTGGCTCCTGGTACAACAGTGCCCCCAAAAGTCAGAAAATTAAACTACAGACATCACAAAACAAGCTAATCAGGGTAATACTAAGGCTACCTGCTCGAACCCACCTTGACCCATCTCACTTTGAGGTCATGAGATGGCTTAAGGTGGAAGACATAGTAAACCAGATAGGGATGTGCCTAGTTCACAGAATAGTGCATGGGGTAGTGCCAGTGTACTTTAACAATTACTTCAACAGAATCAGAGACACCCATGCTTACCAAACAAGGCGCAGCTCAACTGACTTTGTGCCAGTCAGATTCAGGAGCTGTATGGGGAAGGAGTCATTTTTATATTCAGCAGCTGTCTATTGGAATAGTCTGCCCAGTGAACTGAAAACCATAGACAGTGCCGTTAGATTCAAGTCCAGCCTGAAGACATGGCTCAAAAGGGACTATACCTAGACACTTAGCTTAAGGCACCCTTGCATGTTGTATGAGTCTGTATGTATATAAATGTTAAATGGTATATGTGATGTGTTGTGATGTCACGTTTTGTATGATGCATGTGTTAAGCATCACATTCCCCCACCCCCCTACAAGGACCACAATGGAAATAAGCTCTGAGCTTTTTTGTGTTACATCCTTGGCAGTATATCCCGACTGTGCTCTTCTGTCACATGTTTATTTTTTATATTGTCAAATAAAGTCATTCATTCATTCATTCACCGTCTGTGGTGTTTAAGCTCTGCCTTTCTCTTGAAGCTCCTCCCACACTGGTCACAGCAGTAAGGTCTCTCTTCTGTGTGTACCATGTAGTGTTGTTTAAGATCTGTCTTTCTCTTGAAGCTCTTCCCACACTGGTCACAGCCGTAAGGTTTCTCTCCTGTGTGTACCATGTGGTGACTTTTAAGTTCTGTCTTCGTCTTGAAGCTCTTGTCACACTTGTCACAGCAGCAAGGTTTCTCTCCTGTGTCTATCATGTGATGTATTTTAAGTTTTGCCTCTCTCTTGAAGCTCTTCCCACACTGGGCACACCAGTAAGGTTTCTCTTCTGTGTGTACCATGTGGGGTTGTTTAAGTTCTGCCTTTCTCTTGAAGCTCATGTCACACTGGTCACAGCAGTAAGGTCTCTCTCCTGTGTGTACCATGTGGTGACTTTTAAGATCTTCCTTTGCCTTGAAGGTCTTCCCACACTGGGCACAGCAGTACGGTTTCTCTCCTGTGTGTACCATGTGGTGTCGTCCAAGTTTTGCCTTACTCTTGAAGCTCTTCCCACACTGGTCACAGCAGTAAGGTTTCTCTCCTGTTCCAGGTTTAGGGAGTTATTTGGGTGTAAATCCCCCCATTTCGTGTCCAGAGGGAACTCTCATTGAGGGCGGAGCCCTCTTATCCATATACATGGGAGTGGGAGCAGGCAGTGCTCGGCCTGTTTCTATGAGGCATGGTGCATTCAGGATCTGTCCCTGATGGTGACCAACTCCTGGGTCCTGACCGTGTTCCCGTGCTACCCCCACCTGGGTGTGTCTTGCACAGGTGGAGTGGAGCTCAGGGCTTTCAGGGTCAGTGAAACCCCCTGAGCCTTCTTTCTCTGGGCTTGGAGGCCGAGTATCTGGTGTTTCTCATATATCCTCCCTTGTCCTGACCGGGGCCACGTAATTTGAGCCCTCTGGTCTGAGTGACTCACTGCTTCCCTTGGTGTTCCCGAGGGACCAGACCATGTCTGGTTTCTGTACGCCAGTTTCTTCTGAGCTACCTGTGCCAGCTTCTCCTGAGCTAGCATCTGCTGCGCCAGCTTCTCCTGAGCTAGCGTCTGTTGCGCCAGCTTCTCCTGAGCTAGCATCTGTTGCACTGTCATCTGCTGTGCTAGCATCTTCTGCGCCAGCTTCTTTTGAGCTAGCATCTGTTGAGCTAGCGTCTCATGGGCTAGCATCTTCTGTGCTAGCGTCTCTTGTGCTAGCTTCTCTTGTGCTAGCTTCCCCTGAGCTAGCGTATCTTGCGCCAGCTTTTCCTGAGCTAGCGTCTGTTGCACTAGCATCTGCTGTGCTAGCAGCTTCTGCGCCAGCTTCTTTTGAGCTAGCATCTGTTGCGCTAGCATATCATGGGCTAGCATCTTCTGTGCTAGCGTCTCTTGTGCTAGCTTCTCTTGTGCTAGCTTCCCCTGAGCTAGCGTCTGTTGCGCCAGCTTCTTCTGAGCTAGCGTCTCTGGTGCTAGCTTCTCTTGAGCTAGCTTCTCCTGAGCTAGCATCTCTTGTGCCAGCTTCTCTTGAGCTAGCGTCTCTTGTGCTAGCTTCTTCTGCGCCAGCTTCTCATGAGCTAGCGTCTGCTGTTAGCTCCGGCTATTTTAGCCTGCTGTTAGCTCGGGCTAGTTAGCCTTCAATTAGCTCTGGCTAGTTAGCCTGATGTTAGCTCGGGCTAGTTAGCCTTCAATTAGCTCTGGCTAGTTAGCCTTATGTTAGCTCTGGCTAGTTAGCCTTCAATTATCTCTGGCTAGTTAGCCTGCTGTTAGCATCTGTCAGCACTGGCTTGTTAGCCTGCTGTTAGCATCTGTTAGCATTGGTTAGTTAGCCTGCTGTTAGCATCTGTCAGCACTGGCTCGTTAGCCTGCTGTTAGCATCTGTCAGCACTGGCTCGTTAGCCTGCTGTTAGCATCTGTCAGCACTGGCTCGTTAGTCTGCTGTTAGCATCTGTCAGCAATGGCTCGTTAGCCTGCTGTTAGCATCTGTCAGCACTGGCTCGTTAGCCTGCTGTTAGCATCTGTCAGCACTGGCTCGTTAGCCTGCTGTTAGCATCTGTCAGCACTGGCTCGTTAGCCTGCTGTTAGCATCTGTCAGCACTGGCTCGTTAGCCTGCTGTTAGCATCTGTCAGCACTGGCTCGTTAGCCTGCTGTTAGCATCTGTCAGCACTGGCTCGTTAGCCTGCTGTTAGCATTTGTCAGCACTGGCTCGTTAGCCTGCTGTTAGCTCCTGTTAGCTTGGGCTAGTCAGCTCCCAGTTGGCTAGGGCCAGTTAGCTCCCAGTTGGCTACAGCCAGTTAGCTCCCAGTTGGCTAGAGCCAGTTAGCTCCCAGTTGGCTAGGGTCAGTTAGCTCCCAGTTGGCTAGAGCCAGTTAGCTCCCAGTTGGCTAGAGCCAGTTAGCTCCCAGTTGGCTAGGGCCAGTTAGCTCCCAGTTGGCTAGGGCCAGTTAGCTCCCAGTTGGCTAGGGCCAGTTAGCTCCCAGTTGGCTAGAGCCAGTTAGCTCCCAGTTGGCTAGGGCTAGTTAGCTCCCATTAGCACTGGTGACTCTTTAAAATGCCCGACACACAGTTGCTGGTTCCACTTCCATCACAGTAGTAGGACTTTTTGCCTGTATGATTGCGCTGGTGTCTCTTTAAGCCGTCTCCAGACATTAGAGAGGGGGTTTTCTTTTCTTTCTTTTCTTTAGTCAAACTTTGCGGCCTTAACCGCTCCACCAGCAATGCCCACAAAAACGCAGATGCCTTTTAATTTGCCACTGCTTTCCTCTGAGGGCCATACAGATCAATATCCTTTGTCTGGCGCATTCTAAAGCGGAAGGTTATGACTTCCTAGGTGCTGATAAGAGCACTTTCAGGTAATGTTTAAACTCACGTCTATAATCTGTTCATTCCAGAGTTCTCCGTTATAAATATTCTAGTTTATTTTATTTGGCTGTTATCCTATACCGATTTCAGCCCAAAAGCAGGGACGCCATGATAAGAGCTACGGGTGTCTCTATCTATCTCAATCACCTACTCGAGATAGAACCCTGTGGCCGCTCGATATCCCCCAGCGAGGTGCTAAACTCGCCAAGTTCTCGAGTCAATTACTAATCCTAATCACGCTTATTTCATAGTCACTAGTTAGTTATATCCAGTTCATATGAAATATAAGCGTAGAAGAGTTGTTAACCTCTTCTTTGTTTGTAATAAACCGAATGTATGTCTGGGAAAACTCCTTTCCTATGATAATAATTATATCTCATCATTATCATTATCATCACCATCATCATCATTATAGGAAAAGCCTAAAATGCTAATCATTTGTAAGCCTGATGATATTACTACACTTTTAATAAGTATTACTACTGCTAATAGTGTAATATTAGCGTAATAATAGCAATAATCATTTGCAAGCCCCAGAACCTCTGATCAGTTTGATAGACCCATAACTCCGTGGCCCGAGCGTCCGGCCCTGCAGTGGCCAGACCGTCAAATCCCCACAAACCCAATAGGCCCGTCACATCTAGAGATACTGGTGCTTGCAAGCAACAAATAGTGATATATATATATATATATATATTATATCCTTTATATAACTTTAGCTAAAAGCAGTAACGAGCAATTGATTTAATCTGTATGGCTTCCAGAATATAAGTATACCGTGTTACCTCAGATGAACGCAGGGCGCGGCCAGCATCTCGAAACATTGTGATAGAGCAGCACAATAAAAGCAGTCCACGAATTGGTAAAAGTATTTTAACAAAGTTGGTTTAATTAGAAAAAGTAAGTTACAAAAAGACTGTATTGGAGAAGTCCAATCCAGGAAGTATAAAAAAAAAAGTATAAAACAGAACATCTCTCTCAAGCAGACAAAGAAAAAACTATCTTGGTCGCTATCATTTAAAAGATTTAGCTAAGAGCTTTGCATAACTCTTTGAGTCTAAAGAGCACCTTCATGGGGAGGAATGCTCTGAAAAATTCCCAGGCTAAGTTCCATACACCGCTAAACTTTGCCTGGGGCTACAAAAATCTCAATCTGACCCGAAGCGAGCGAGCCGGGCCTTATATGCCCAGGTCTGCATCATATCAAGACATCTTATTATTGGTCTAAAAATACAGTCATGTCATTCTACCAGCCAATCAACACACAATTCAGTAAGGATGAACCCTCCTCCCTTTTTAGTCGTTACAGTAACTGGGAAAGTAATAGATTCCTTGTGGCTGTGGAAAGCCCCTAGGTCTCCATCTGTATCTAGTGGGCTAGCAGAGGCCCACAAGGTCATAGGCACATTCCTAAAGGCGTCTAGCAGTATTGAATGAAACAATTGCCCTGCTGTGATATACAATACATGGTCCTTCTAGCATGAATAGCCTATACGCTTATATATATATATATATATATATATATATATATATATATATATATATATATATATATATATATATATATATATATATATATATATATATATATACAGATATATACAGATATATATATATATATATATACATGTACAATACAGTACTCATATACTTAAACATTGGTTGATATGTTTTACACATCATACATGTGTTAAAACATCATACAGAGGTTCTCCCTCTGCCTCAGGACTGCAAGGGTTAAAACCATGCAAAAGCGATCCACCGTCAAGGTCAGCGCTCTGTGGCCACATTACTGGCTTCACGAACAGTAAGAAGAGGCCCCTTCTCTATCCATTCTCCAGGGCTACACAAGATATGGTAGTTTACACAAGTTACAGTTTTATAGTCTATAGTTCTTACAGTTTTACACAAGTAGGGAGAAAGAATACAAAAAGACTTTCGTCATAATCCTTTACATCATACAAGTGACATAAGGCAGAGAGGTAACAGGATGTCAATATAAAAAGTGTCACTAGTTATTTGTGGGACTTCAACACAAACCTATACGCATCTTTTCCTGAACCAATGACACGATAGCCCACCTCTCCCTTAATCTGCATGCAAACCTAGCCAACAAAAAATAAAGATGATACATATATGTCTTATATGTCCAGATATGTCCTGGCTAGAAGTTTTTATTAAACACCGGGAGGCTATTTGCTTTTTACTCTTGGAAAATTCGGTCTAGGTGAAAGGTACATTTTGTGGGTAAGGCTCTTGTATAACTCGCCCATGGCCCGTGTCAAGACAAACAATGTATGTTCCCCTTATTTCCCACTGAATCGTGGAACCAGACAAGGATGCCCATTATCCCCTCTCTTGTTTGCAATTTCTAGAACCTTTAGCTATGAAGTTGCGAGCGGAAGACAGGATCAGGGGAATCCATAGGGCTGGCCTAGAACACAAATTATCCCTCTATGCTGACGACCTGTTACTTTATGTGTCTGACCCATTGGAATCGCTTCCCCATGCTCTTACCATTTTCAGAGATTTCGGCTGTATCTCTGGATATAAATTGAACATGCATAAAAGCGAGTTGTTAGCCGTTAACAGTGAAGCTGAGGAGATCTCATTTGAGGCATTTTAATTTAAGGTAGCGGATCATCTGAATTATCTAGGCATCAAGGTCACTCGCTTACATAAAAATCTATACGAGAAAAATTTTGCACCACTCCTGGAGCGTACTAAATCAGATCTTCAAAGATGGGATAGGCTTCCCTTATCACTAATTGGTTGTGTTAACGTTGTTCAAATGAATGTCCTGCCCAAATTTTTATATATCTTTCAGTGCGTCCCAATTTATTTACAGAGACAATTCTTTAACACACTAGATAAACAGATTTCGGCATTTATTTGGAATGGCAAACTTCCAAGGATTAGGAAGCCATTTTTACAAGAGGCGAAAAGGTCAGGGGGGCTGGCCTTGCCACATTTTCAATTGTATTATTGGGCAGCAAACACACGCAATATTCTTTACTGGATGGGGGATCGGTCGACTGAGACTCCAGCGTGGTTGCATATTGAGTCCTCCCACTGCGGAAAAACCTCATTGCAAGCTTTGATTAGCTCAGCCCTTCCGTTAAAATTGGATGCATACCGACATAACCCGATAGTGCATCACTCTCTTAGAATCTGGATACAATGTAGGAAAAGGTTCGGTCTACAATCAATGTCGTCTCGGGCACCAATCCCTTGCAATCATATGTTCCCACCGTCCCTATTGGACTCGGCTTTTAAGATCTGGAGCAATAAGGGTATATCTAGTTTTAAAGATCTGTATATTGACAATGTTTTTGCCTCATTTACTCAGCTGACTCAAAAGCACAACATCCCCCGGACTCATTTCTTCCGCTATATGCAAATTCGTGACTTTGTACGCAACAGATATCCTAAATCTCCCAACATGCCTGAAAAAACAACTTTAGATGAATTTCTAGATGTTAATGAATATAGAAGGGGAGCGATTGGAGTATTGTATGATATATTGTCGACCCTACATTCCCCCTCTCTCACTATTATCAAATCACATTGGGAGGATGATCTGTCTGTAGAATTTTCGGATGAACAATGGCAATCTATTCTCTGGAATGTTCACTCTTCCTCAATATGTGCCAGACATGGGCTCATACAGTTTAAGGTGCTACACCGTCTACATTTCTCAAGGGAGAAGTTGGCTAAGTTTTATCCAGGGACAGATCCTTTGTGCAATAGATGCAAGACGATGACGGGTTCTCTCGTTCATACATTCTGGACGTGTCCAAATTTATATAACTATTGGACATCTATATTTGATACTTTTTCTGCAATATTTGGAACCAAAATTGACCCTTCCCCTATAATCGCAATCTTTGAAGTGGCACCAGAGGATATACCTATTCACATAAAACACTCGAAAATCATTGCTTTCTCTACCCTAATTGCTAGGCGTTTAATACTTATGATGTGGAAGCAGGAGGCCTCTCCCACACATGTCCAATGGACCAGAGAAGTAATGGGGTTCCTGCACTTGGAAAATATGAGATGCACCTTAGGAGGCTCTACGGATAGATTCTATATAAGACATGGCAACCTTTTTTGACGTATATGGAAAATGAAAGGTTGGGTACACTTCCATAGTTGACTCTATGAGACTATGTTGGGACCTCGGAGCAAGTTGAAGATGTGAATGTGTTTTTGTTTTTGTTTGTTATGTTTGCATTTTACTTATTTCTGTTAGTTTAGTGTTTGCCTAATGTGAGTCTGAGTTGAATCTGGGAGGGGGGGGGGGTGGGCTGGTGGGAGGGAACTGGTGGGGGGATGGGCTGGTGGGAGGGAACTGGTGGGAGGGAGTGGGGGTGGGGGGGGGGAAATAACCAAAATGGATGATTCTCTATTTTTACACTGACCATATCCTGTATGTATCCATGCTGGTTGAAAATGAAAATAAAATTATTAAAAAAAAAACACCGGGATGCTACTGTGATGAAGTACACGATACGATACTAGCTAGAGATTAGCGTCACATAGCAGGCCTTTTTCTGAAAACCCAAATAAGCTAGCTAAGTAGCCAAGCACATAGACTGTTCCATAGCATACGCCTTCAGTTGATCATGACACATCCTCTCTTACCTTGATGATTAAAAAGCCTCCATAATTTAGTAAATAGTATTCCCATGGCTGGTGTTGAGATTTTACAATGCCAGCTTGTGAGAATTTGTTGTAGCCAGCCAGCTAGCGTTGATGCTATTCAATGCTATCAACATTAGCACTAACATACCCAACTAACGTTAATGCCATTCAGAATTTATTAACATAGCTACAACACACAGTAACGTTAATACAATTACATGCATCATTCATTGTTTACAATGCATGGGTGGAGCTAGTCGAAAGGACTGGACACAGAGACAAGCAGTGGCGGCCGGTGTGAACTACATTTGGGTGGTCGCGGGCATCTGACCAAGCTGACCAAGCGAATACTGACTCATAACGTTACCAACGTTAAGTCGAGTTAATTGATTCATACTACACTAGTACACGTATGATCATCAATCCAATAATGAACACATATACAGTTACAGCATTGCAAATTGAGGTCCCTCCTACCGCCGTTTCAACGCCCTCTGCCGCCCGTTAACGGCTCTCATCAAATGGTTTTATTAGGGTGGGTGCGGTTTCTGTTTTGTGCCGCCAGGAGGCGCAAAGTCAAGTTGGAATTATATCCATCCAGCTCCCGCCCCTACTCTGCCTCATGTTTACAAAATCAGCTGTTTAGCCATTAGTCATTAGCTATTAAACTAGCGTTAGAGTCGAGGAAAAGCAATTGATGCTTTGGATCTAATGAACGAGGGCATATTGGACTTTGTTACAGCTGTACTCAAATGTAACTGGCCCGTCGATTATTGTGACCAGGCTGTCCTGTGGATTTCAGCTGTCGCTGTACTGAATTTACTGGTAAGCTAACTTCGGTTTAACGTTAGTTTGTTTACTACAGTTATGTAGTCAACTAAGGTAACGTTACAGTAGCAACTGCTCAAATAAAGCTGTATCCACATTGCTGTCAAGTTAACGTTATGGTCTCTCGAAAATTGAATGCGACCTCAAGGCTTTTCAACACTGGCCGCGTAATATTAGTTAACGTTAACGAAAATGGGGGACCCTGATGTAAACAAGACTAAAGTCTTTCTCTGGTCTGTGCATCCCCTTAACAATTGTGTGTATTGAGCTGTACTGTATTGTACTCATTCTGCAATCTGTTAATGACATTTACATATCTGTAGATACTATATCTATATCTGTACATCCCTTACCTACTCTTACTAGTTACGCTGCTGGCCAGTATGACTTACTACCATATAGTGTCTTTATACCTGTATCACTGCACATATTAATACGATCTATATCTGTACATATCTCTTACCTACTCTTACTAGTTACGCTGCTGGCCAGTATGACTTACTACCATAGTGTCTTCTTTATATCTATATCATTTTCCATACCCAGTTCTCTTCTCTAATGGCTATTTTCTTTTTATGTTGCAGATACCTGTCAAACTGGAGACTATTTCCACTCCATCGCCATCAGCTACAGAGTGGGGTTTTGAGCTACTACTTAAAGGCACTGGGTCCTATGTACAATATATAGTTTTACTGCTATGCCCCTATGCTATAATTGCTATTACTAACTATATTATGCATTAATCACAACAAGTTATTTTCTTAAAGTGTCCTTTGTGTTTAAAGTGACCTATGGTGTGAGCGAGTGCACTGTGTGTTCATGTGTTTTTAAGTTACTGTAGACCCACATTAAAGTCAAGATTACTATTTGGATGGTATCTGTGTCAATGATTCCATTCAACCAAAGTGAGTATCACTGTATTATACTACAACTCTATACATACATCTGAGTAGTGATTAGCACTATTACTCAGTAGTACTAATTTATATATTTTACACAGTTTAATCACCTGTTCATTGTATATCACTATTGCACTTTACTGTTACATTTGCACTCTCAAAATTAGATTAGATTCAAATGTACAGCACACCATATACTGCTATAGTGGAATATACTATTCATAAATCATATACCATAATGTATACCATCTTGTTGCGCGCTCCTGGCCACCGCAGTGTCATGATTAATTGAAAATGGGGGACCCTGATGTAAACAAGACGAAAGTCTTTCTCTGGTCTGCATCCCCTTAACAATTGTGTGTATTGAGCTGTACTGTATTGTACCCACTGTATTGAAACACAACATAGCAAGACGTAGCAGACTTTTTTTTATTACATTGGATCTCACAGCTAGGCTACAGATGTAAACTCCTAGTTTTTATCTTTGGCAGCCTAGGGCATGTGCACAAGTTGGTTGTGAGGGGCCTTCAATAATTTTACTATATTTCCAGACAGTGGGACCCTGATGTAAACAAGAACAAGTTACAGGTTGAAAAAGCCCTCAGCTCGGAACTAGGCAAAATCTGCATATGGCTCGCCGACAACAAACTATCATTACACATGGGCAAAACAGAGTCCATTCTCTTCGGTTCAAATAACAAACTCAGCAAGACCGACGGCTTCTCGGTTACAGTGGGTGACAATATTATCACAAGGAAAGATGAAATTACCTACCTGGGTTCCATCCTAGAGGCTAATCTTTCCTGTGACAAAATGGCATCCAATGTAATAAAAAAAGTCAACCAACGAACGCGATTCTTGTACCGGATCTCCTCTCTGGTAAACAAGAATACCCTGAAGACTCTAGCAGGAGCACTCATTCAAGGGTACTACGACTATGCTTGCACCTCATGGTACCAAAGCACCTCAAAGGCACTAAAAAACAAATTACAAACATCTCAAAACAAGCTAGTCAGACTACTACTTGACCTGACTCCTAGAACCCACCTCACCCCTGCCCACTTTGACAACCTAGGATGGCTTAGAGTAGACGACAGAGTACAGCAACTTGCAATGGGCCTGGTCTACAAGATACACTACGCGACCAAGGTACCCATGTACATGTCAAAATACTTCCCAAAGGTCAGTGAATACCACGATCACAACACCAGAGGGAGCTCCACAAATCATGTAAAACCCAGATTCGGCTCAAACAAGGGACTAAACACGTTTCGCAATTATGCCACATCAATGTGGAACGCCCTACCTAAAGCTGTAAAGGAATGTGAATCGCTACCCACTTTCAAAAACACTCTCAAAAAACACCTACGTGAGACTGCAATTCGAAACTGGCCCCTACAAATGTCCTAACCTAGTTGTACAGTAAATGACCAAGTAAGGCTTTGTCAATATTCCAATGCACAGTGTAAAATGTGTGTGTGTCCCCTACCCAACCCCCCCCCCCCCCACCTCCAATGTACAGCCCTCACCCAACCCACCCAACCCCACCCCACCCAACCAACCTCCTCCAATGTACAGTTTCTACGCCAAATGTATATACACTCCTTTTCTGGACACTTTTGTATCACAAACAGTACTGTATTTGCAAATCTGATATGTCATAAATGTATAGATGTAGCAGTACTGTCTATTTGATTTGATTTGATATCTTTATTTCGAACATGCAATGAATACAAACAAACAATAACAAAAGCAAAACACAACTCAATCTACATGTTCGAAAAGGAGTAGGAAGAAGTATACACTTATTTAATCCTACCCCTTTTCCACTACTCAAATGAGTGTACTATTTTAAAACATAAAAAAAAATATATATATATATATGCAAAACAAAAAAACAAAAACTATATATGTAAAACATGAAAGAAATAAAATACAAATGTAAACACCCGTGAATATCAAGTCCCTTCCTCATCCCTGTACCTTGTGAACATCATTTCCTTATACATCAGTTTGAATTGTCTCATGTTTGGACATTTCTTTAGCACCACATTTAGACTGTTCTTCTCATGGTAGTGCGTACATTTAGCACTTTTAAATTGTGTTCTCCCCTCAGATTATAACCCGCCTCCCTATCAAAGAACAATTCTTGAATGTTTCTTGGAAGTGCATGACTTTTTGCTTTATACATTAATTGTGCCGTTTTAAATTCCACAAGATCATTTAACTTCAAAGTATTTGACTTTGTACAGTTTCTACGCCAAATGTATATACACTCCTTTTCTGGACACTTTTGTATCACAAACAGTACTGTATTTGCAAATCTGCTGTCATAAATGTATAGATGTAGCAGTACTGTCTATCTGTATGTCATGTATGTCATATATGTTATGATGAATTGAAAATGGGGGACCCTGATGTAAACAAGACGAAAGTCTTTCTCTGGTCTGCATCCCCTTAACAATTGTATGTATTGAGCTGTACTGTACTGTACCCATTCTGCAATCTGTTAATAAACTTCGTTGTAACAACTGTAACAATGACAATAAAGATATATTCTATTCTATTCTATTCTATTCTATTAGCGGCCTGCTCGTGGCTCTCCAGATTGGTTGGTGTCTGATGACTCTGTGTCACTGATCTCTCCACACAAAGCCAACCCCCCACTGTATACACGGAGGTGTTATATTTTGGGGGTTGGGAAGTGAGTCAAGCCTGCCTGAACCATTGTTTCTCAAAGGCAAAACTACTGTAACAGTAGTTTTGCCTTTGAGAAACAATGGTTCAGGCAGGCTTGACTCATGGCAGACTTGACTCACTTCCCAACAATATAACAAGTCAATATAATTAACTGGATCATCAAACATGGATAGTGGAATTAGTTTTAAAAAGTCTGATATAGACAATAATAAAAATAGTAAGATAAAATAGACAGAGTAAAATAGTGCAGTGCAATAAAATAGTAGAATAGAATAGATAAAACTTATTTTTTTACAGTGAAATAAAATAGTGATGAATGAATGAATGAATGACAATTTTATTAACAGATTGCAGAATGGGTACAATACAGTAGGCTACGGCTCAATACACACAATTGTTAAGGGGATGCAAACTAGTAAGAGTAGGTAAGAGATATGTACAGATATAGATATAGTATTAATATGTACAGTGATACAGGTATAAAGACACTATGGTAGTAAGTCATACTGGCCAGCAGTGTAACTAGTAAGAGTAGGTAAGAGATATGTACAGATATAGTTATAGTATTAATATGTACAGTGATACAGGTATAAAGACACTATGGTAGTGGCCATACTGGCCAGCAGTGTAACTAGTAAGAGATATGTACAGATATAGATATAGTATTAATATGTACAGTGATACAGGTATAAAGACACTATGGTAGTAAGTCATACTGGCCACTTCTTCCTACTCCTTTTCGAACATGTAGATTGAGTTGTGTTTTGCTTTTGTTATTGTTTGTTTGTATTCATTGCATGTTCGAAATAAAGATATCAAATCAAATCAAATAGACAGTACTGCTACATCTATACATTTATGACATATCAGATTTGCAAATACAGTACTGTTTGTGATACAAAAGTGTCCAGAAAAGGAGTGTATATACATTTGGCGTAGAAACTGTACATTGGAGGAGGTTGGTTGGGTGGGGTGGGGTTGGGTGGGTTGGGTGAGGGCTGTACATTGGAGGTGGGGGGGGGGGGGTTGGGTAGGGGACACACACACATTTTACACTGTGCATTGGAATATTGACAAAGCCTTACTTGGTCATTTACTGTACAACTAGGTTAGGACATTTGTAGGGGCCAGTTTCGAATTGCAGTCTCACGTAGGTGTTTTTTGAGAGTGTTTTTGAAAGTGGGTAGCGATTCACATTCCTTTACAGCTTTAGGTAGGGCGTTCCACATTGATGTGGCATAATTGCGAAACGTGTTTAGTCCCTTGTTTGAGCCGAATCTGGGTTTTACATGATTTGTGGAGCTCCCTCTGGTGTTGTGATCGTGGTATTCACTGACCTTTGGGAAGTATTTTGACATGTACATGGGTACCTTGGTCGCGTAGTGTATCTTGTAGACCAGGCCCATTGCAAGTTGCTGTACTCTGTCGTCTACTCTAAGCCATCCTAGGTTGTCAAAGTGGGCAGGGGTGAGGTGGGTTCTAGGAGTCAGGTCAAGTAGTAGTCTGACTAGCTTGTTTTGAGATGTTTGTAATTTGTTTTTTAGTGCCTTTGAGGTGCTTTGGTACCATGAGGTGCAAGCATAGTCGTAGTACCCTTGAATGAGTGCTCCTGCTAGAGTCTTCAGGGTATTCTTGTTTACCAGAGAGGAGATCCGGTACAAGAATCGCGTTCGTTGGTTGACTTTTTTTATTACATTGGATGCCATTTTGTCACAGGAAAGATTAGCCTCTAGGATGGAACCCAGGTAGGTAATTTCATCTTTCCTTGTGATAATATTGTCACCCACTGTAACCGAGAAGCCGTCGGTCTTGCTGAGTTTGTTATTTGAACCGAAGAGAATGGACTCTGTTTTGCCCATGTGTAATGATAGTTTGTTGTCGGCGAGCCATATGCAGATTTTGCCTAGTTCCGAGCTGAGGGCTTTTTCAACCTGTAACTTGTTCTTGTTTACATCAGGGTCCCACTGTCTGGAAATATAGTACAATTATTGAAGGCCCCTCACAACCAACTTGTGCACATGCCCTAGGCTGCCAAAGATAAAAACTAGGAGTTTACATCTGTAGCCTAGCTGTGAGATCCAATGTAATAAAAAAAAGTCTGCTACGTCTTGCTATGTTGTGTTTCAATACAGTGGGTACAATACAGTACAGCTCAATACACACAATTGTTAAGGGGATGCAGACCAGAGAAAGACTTTCGTCTTGTTTACATCAGGGTCCCCCATTTTCAATTAATCATGACACTGCGGTGGCCAGGAGCGCGCAACAAGATGGTATACATTATGGTATATGATTTATGAATAGTATATTCCACTATAGCAGTATATGGTGTGCTGTACATTTGAATCTAATCTAATTTTGAGAGTGCAAATGTAACAGTAAAGTGAAATAGTGATATACAATGAACAGGTGATTAAACTGTGTAAAATATATAAATTAGTACTACTGAGTAATAGTGCTAATCACTACTCAGATGTATGTATAGAGTTGTAGTATAATACAGTGATACTCACTTTGGTTGAATGGAATCATTGACACAGATACCATCCAAATAGTAATCTTGACTTTAATGTGGGTCTACAGTAACTTAAAAACACATGAACACACAGTGCACTCGCTCACACCATAGGTCACTTTAAACACAAAGGACACTTTAAGAAAATAACTTGTTGTGATTAATGCATAATATAGTTAGTAATAGCAATTATAGCATAGGGGCATAGCAGTAAAACTATATATTGTACATAGGACCCAGTGCCTTTAAGTAGTAGCTCAAAACCCCACTCTGTAGCTGATGGCGATGGAGTGGAAATAGTCTCCAGTTTGACAGGTATCTGCAACATAAAAAGAAAATAGCCATTAGAGAAGAGAACTGGGTATGGAAAATGATATAGATATAAAGAAGACACTATGGTAGTAAGTCATACTGGCCAGCAGCGTAACTAGTAAGAGTAGGTAAGAGATATGTACAGATATAGATAGTATTAATATGTACAGTGATACAGGTATAAAGACACTATATGGTAGTAAGTCATACTGGCCAGCAGCGTAACTAGTAAGAGTAGGTAAGGGATGTACAGATATAGATATAGTATCTACAGATATGTAAATGTCATTAACAGATTGCAGAATGAGTACAATACAGTACAGCTCAATACACACAATTGTTAAGGGGATGCACAGACCAGAGAAAGACTTTAGTCTTGTTTACATCAGGGTCCCCCATTTTCGTTAACGTTAACTAATATTACGCGGCCAGTGTTGAAAAGCCTTGAGGTCGCATTAAATTTTCGAGAGACCATAACGTTAACTTGACAGCAATGTGGATACAGCTTTATTTGAGCAGTTGCTACTGTAACGTTACCTTAGTTGACTACATAACTGTAGTAAACAAACTAACGTTAAACCGAAGTTAGCTTACCAGTAAATTCAGTACAGCGACAGCTGAAATCCACAGGACAGCCTGGTCACAATAATCGACGGGCCAGTTACATTTCCCCCAACCAGAGCCTAACTAGAGCCACATTCTGCGAATCAGAGGCAGAGTAGGGCGGGTCTTCGGTGCCAGCACGTATGGGTTGTCTCGTAAAGAATAATACTGCACTGTATCTGAGTATCTAGATGATTATCCATAAAAAACGCACGTTAATCGAAAATACCACACCATTACTGTACCAATGACAGTCAAATAATCTACAGAAAAGCATTACATTGCAAAATAATATGTCCAAGACTAGTGTCGCATGCACACACACACACACACAGATTGTAGAATAGCTCCCACTCGACACCGTGTAACTCGACTCCCCCTACTGGTTGAACCAGGCAGAGCAGCTTAAAAAGACGTCATCTAGCGTCATCTAGCTTGCTACCGGCGGTAGACGCCTCGTTTTCCAGTCCCACATCTGTATAGGCCTATCTTGTCATTTTAAACAAGTTACCATTCATTAATTCAGCCATTATGCAATATCCAAAGCTAAATTAACACGCTGTGTTGAGATTGCGAGAGAGAGAGAGAGAGAGAGAGAGAGAGAGAGAGAGAGAGAGAGAGAGAGAGAGAGAGAGAGAGAGAGAGAGAGAGACCGCATTAACTCATTAACTCACTGTGTTTAGTTGAAACGTGGTCCAGCCGGAGGGCTTGATAAAGTGTATAATGTCCACTGTCCGACAGTCCCAGACTGTTGTTGTCGATGTATATCCACTGTCCAGAGTGACTGCATCACAACACAACAGCATCGAGTAACTAACTAACTAACTTCCTAACCAGAAACTGTCATCCGCCAATCAGAGAGAGCGTCTCCGAGAAATGTAGCTACGGAAAATACTGGCGTCGGCCAATCAGAGAGCGTCTCCGAGAAATGCGGCTACGGAAAGTCTCGACGCTGCTTGCTTAGATGATAATAGATCGCTTGGAAAAGCGTCCGGCTTCCATCATAATACATCATATTTCAACGCACAGCGCGTTACGCACTGATTGGCTGTGACGGATACAGCGATGAAACCAGTGCACGCCCACTGTAAGCGCTATTGCGTCTAGCCCAGGAGAAATGCGGCTACGGAAAGGAGTCACTTCCTGTTAATGAAAACAATTATTTATATTTGATATATTAACGTTATATTGTGCATTGGAAACACAAACATACTTAAAATGAGTAAATATTATTCATTTTAAACATGTTTATTTTATTTATAGGCCCCAAAAAAAAAAAAAAAAAAGAAAAAAACGTATTCTTCTTTTTTTAACCAGGGAGGGCGGCGCTCTAGCGCCCCTATCGGCCAGCCGCCACTGGAGACAAGGTAAACATCAATCAATTAATCTAATACAACAGGTAGTTCGAGCTGCCTCCGACCTCACCACGGGGCTATTATATTATATGCGGCTTTGGCGCGCTCTCTCTCTCCTGCCGATTCAAATCAGCAGCGCTTCCTCCTCATCATCGATTGCCTGTAGCTGCATTTGCACCACATTGTCTCTCTCCTATCCTTTGGAAACTAGCGTCAGCTCAAAAGCACAGAACCGCACGACACAAGTTACTCCGCTAGCGAAAACAACGATAACACTTCCGGTCGGGGGGTTTAAAAGACAGATGTCTGAAACAGGAAAGACATTTATTTTTGTACATTTGTGGCACACACTTGTTTCTTGAGATGATTTCCTTTTTACGTAACCTTTTTTAAATTAAAACTAAATGAAAACTAAAAAGATCGGATCCGTCTTCGTCTGGACAAGGCCTAATTATCTTCCTCATCGTTTAACCACTTAAGGAGCGGACGTCGCGGCACTTTGCCCTCGTCTATCGGCTCCGGGCTGCATTTTCGCAGATCAACAAAATTTAGATTGTTGGAAAGTTGAATTTGTTGCCTTACGATCATCACCACACTAAACTTATTGCGTGATTCCATTCTCGAGTTACAAGATGAAACATCCGGCGAGTGTCATTCGACAAAGCCGTTCAGACAAGTGACCACGTCCCGGTTGTGAACGGTCCTGAACTGACCGTTCACCGTTGATGGCGAAAAGGATTGACCACCATTGTAGCCAAGGAGTGGGGGAAGATGACACAAGAAGACGTAGAAATCCATTGTTTTGACGAGCCTGAATGAATGGGAGCGGACAGCTATTTTGGATAATCATGCCGAATTGTGTACTGGTACACGCATTGCAAAAACCTTTGTAAAGCATATATTTAGCACATATAGAGCATAATATTTAGCATTTAGCAATTTAGCATTTTTAGATTATATATTAGATTATTGGATTATTAGATCATATATTGTAACTAGGGCTGTACTGAATGTAATTTTGTTTACATTCGAAGCTTCTATTGAAGTATTCTAATGAAGCTTCGAATGTCTGTCATCATATTTTATGACGTAATCATAAACAATATATAAATAATTGAATAAAGTGATTCATCTGATTAAATGTGTCTCTTTTTATTAAATCAACTTTATTTAATGAATATAACTCATCAGTTTCATCAACATAAATAATCCAATAAGGGCACGGTTGGTACGAAAGTGATGGTGACGTCTTGATGGAATGCCAAGCGCCAAGCGGATGGACATCATTTATGATAAATGTTTTATTAATATCTTTATGACAAGTCATATACTATAATAGTATAATACTATAATATTAGTGTAGCCTAATCTTTATCTGCAACTGTGAAGAAAAACCCTATTGTTTAAACAGAAGGAATAGACACATTAAAATGAAGAAAAAAATTATGTTTCAAGAAAAATATTTGAATGTTGATTTAGAATTTGAATGTCAACATTATGAATGAAGCTTCGAAGCTTCTAACTATTCGGTACAGCCCTAATTGTAACTATATTTATTGTAGGGCAAATATAACTGAGATGGCATACATACCCTTATCTTGCACCTTGTTGGCCATATGCGCATGTCCAGAGTAAATTATATTATTATTGTTTACACTGCCTTTTTATTCTATTTTTATTTTACTTCTCCACTGTACAATACTTCTATGACCATGTCTTCTACTACCTGTACCTCCCCTCCCCCTCTCCCATGCTGCTATGATGCCTGCATTTCCCCAAGGGGATCAATAAAGGAATATCTTATCTTATCTTAAAATATTCATTTTCCGTGAGAATTTTTATTAATTTTGGACCTGTACTACATAAGACTTCTATGGAACCATTATGTTTTCCAGCTCCTACCTCTCAGTTGGAACTTAAAAACAGGCATCAGGCAACCAGTAAAAATAAATTTGAGTGCACAAAACGTGTACTTCAGTGTGTTCAAACCTTACTCTATTTCATTTGCACTCAAATAGATTTGTCTTTATTGTGTAAGAAACTTCAGAATGTTACCTTTCAAAGAGACCAGACTCATGCATTGATTGATTGTTTGATTGAAAAGTTTATTAACAGATTGCAGAATGGGTACAGTACAGTACAGCTCAATACATACAATTGTTAAGGGGATGCAGACCAGAGAAAGACTTTCGTCTTGTTTACATCAGGGTCCCCCATTTTCAATTCATCATAACATATATGACATACATGACATACAGATAGACAGTACTGCTACATCTATACATTTATGCCATATCAGATTTGCAAATACAGTACTGTTTGTGATACAAAAGTGTCCAGAAAAAGAGTGTATATACATTTGGCGTAGAAACTGTACATTGGAGGAGGTTGGGTGGGTGGGGTGGGGTTGGGTGGGTTGGGTGAGGGCTGTACATTGGAGGGGTGGGGGGGGGGGGGGGGTTGGGTAGGGGGGACACACACATTTTACACTGTACATTGGAATACTGACAAAGCCTTACTTGGTAATTTACTGTACAACTAGGTTAGGACATTTGTAGGGGCCAGTTTCGAATTGCAGTCTCACGTAGGTGTTTTTTGAGAGTGTTTTTGAAAGTGGGTAGTGATTCACATTCCTTTACAGCTTTAGGTAGGGCGTTCCACATTGATGTGGCATAATTGCTAAACGTGTTTAGTCCCTTGTTTGAGCCGAATCTGGGTTTTACATGATTTGTGGAGCTCCCTCTGGTGTTGTGATCGTGGTATTCACTGACCTTTGGGAAGTATTTTGACATGTACATGGGTACCTTGGTCGCGTAGTGTATCTTGTAGACCAGGCCCATTGCAAGTTGCTGTACTCTGTCGTCTACTCTAAGCCATCCTAGGTTGTCAAAGTGGGCAGGGGTGAGGTGGGTTCTAGGAGTTAGGTCAAGCAGTAGTCTGACTAGCTTGTTTTGAGATGTTTGTAATTTGTTTTTTAGTGCCTTTGAGGTGCTTTGGTACCATGAGGTGCAAGCATAGTCGTAGTACCCTTGAATGAGTGCTCCTGCTAGAGTCTTCAGGGTATTCTTGTTTACCAGAGAGGAGATCCGGTACAAGAATCGCGTTCGTTGGTTGACTTTTTTTATTACATTGGATGCCATTTTGTCACAGGAAAGATTAGCCTCTAGGATGGAACCCAGGTAGGTAATTTCATCTTTCCTTGTGATAATATTGTCTCCCACTGCAACCGAGAAGCCGTCGGTCTTGCTGAGTTTGTTATTTGAACCGAAGAGAATGGACTCTGTTTTGCCCATGTGTAATGATAGTTTGTTGTCGGCGAGCCATATACAGATTTTGCCTAGTTCCGAGCTGAGGGCTTTTTCAACCTGTAACTTGTTCTTGTCAGAGACCAGCAGGGCTGAGTCGTCCGCAAACAGGAACAAGTTGCAGTCACAAGCTGACGACATGTAATTTGCATAAATTAGGAATAGTAGCGGTCCTAGTATGCTTCCTTGTGGAACACCATGTGCTATAAGGATAAAATATAATAAGCTACTGAACCCATATATGTGTAGTATGCTATTGACTATGGAGACTTACATACTGTACAGAAGCGCTGATTATCCTGAAATACATGCTCTTTGTTTTTGTGTAGCCATGACGACTATTAACAACCTAGTTCTCGTTTGAAGTGTAGCTTTTATGATAAGATTAACCTCCTACCCTCTCATCATCAAGTATAATTATCTTTGGAGTTTTTCAAAGTGCCTGTTCTGTTTCTTTAGCTGGCTAACTTTCATGCAGTCATGAATTGACATGAATTGAAACAATGTGTTTATTTCTTTTTCCTTTTTTGTGCTGTCCAGCTAGCATGCTAAAAAATATATCTGGGTCAATGTGTGGTCTTTAATAAGCTATGATGACATCACCAGAGAGAGAGACAGAGATAGACAGATGTTTACCTGTTTTAATATGCTTGAATCTCCACAGCATTGTGTTTTTTGTAAGCTCTGCTTCATTGTAAATGAGATTCACCCTCAATGATTTGAGGTTTGAATGAATGAATATTCTCTCTCTCTCTCTCTCTCTCTCTCTCTCTCTCTCCTCTCTCTCTCTCTCTCCTCTCTCTCTCTCTCACTCTCTCTCTCTCTCTCTCCTCTCTCTCTCTCTCCTCTCTCTCTGCTCTCTCTCTCTCTCTCTCTCTCAATCTAGTATTAGAGAGGTCTCATCAGATACGGTATTACAGCTTGAGTTGGTAACCTGTCTGTACAATTAAAGTCCAAACTGGTCCGTCTGATGCAGACTGCATGGAAGATCAAAGGGGTGAAAGGTCACCCATCCCTGCAGTCTATTTTTGAACAGGCTACTCTAAGGCAAGCCAATAGAATAGTCTCGGACCCCTCCCTGTTACGACCCAAGGGCCGGTCCTACTGACCGGCAGGAGAATAACATTGGACATTGCTCCCTCTAGTGGCCAGACTAGCCTATTGGTACAGGTGGCTATTCTACTGTGGTTCCAAGTAATAGACATAGTGTCTAATTGTTTATTATCTTGGGCCACCCCTGTCTATGTGTAATGTTACTCCCCTGTTGTTGTTGTTGTTGTTGTTGTTGTTGTTGTTGTTGTTGTTGTTGTTGTTGTTGTTGTTGTTGTTGTTGTTGTTGTTGTTGCTGTTGTTGTTGTTGTTGTTGTTGTTGTTGTTGTTGTTGTTGTTGTTGTTGTGTGTCATTGCAGTAGTGTCTAGTTGTTGTTTAGTTTGTCATTGCTTTACTGTCATTGTGTATGTTGTGATTCTGTGTTGGCCAGATTCAGATTTAGATTCAGATTCAGATTCCTTTATTTAGCCATTTGTGTAAAACACATTGGTAATTGTTGCAGCATACAGTGTATGCATTTCCTTTCTTTTTTCACAGAAAACAACACCAACACAGACAAGAAACGAAACAGTGCAGTGGGGGATTAATCAATAAATACATATAAATATATAAAGTGAAGAGTGCAGTGATCCAGTACGGACTAGTGCAGTGCAGTCAGTGTCATTGTGCCAGTGTCACTTGGGGGGTAGAGGGGGGGGGGGGGGGGGGGGGGGGGGGGGTACCGAGGGGGGGGGGGCTGAGGCATTGATCAGCCTGGCGGCTGAGGGGAAGAAGCTCAGTCAGTGTCGAGCTTTCACAGCCTTTGGGATCCTCAGCCTTCTCCCAGAGGGGAGCAGGGTGAAGAGGCTGTGACCGGGTGGGATGGGTCGGCCATGATCTTCCTCGCCTCTTCAGCGCCCTGGAGTCGTGCAGGGACGTGAGGGAGGGCAGGGGACAGCTGATCACCCTCCCCGCAGAGCGAATCACCCGCTGCAGCTTGGCAAGATCTTTTGCCGCTGCAGCGGGGAACCAGGAGATGATGGAGTGGGTGAGGATGGACTCAATGATGGGCGTGTAGAATTGGGCCATCATGGTCCTCAGCAGTTTATATTTCTTCAACTGCCGGAGGAAGAACATCCTCCCCTGGGCCTTCTTGAGCAGGCCTGTGATGTTGAGCTCCCACTTCAAATCCGGGAGATGGTCATGCCGAGGAATCCACGGAGGTCACCTGAGTGCCTCCCAGGTGCAATACTCCAATTCAGCCATTGGCAATTTAGCTGTTGGGTGGGGGGCGCTGCTGAGCGGTCCCCAGACCGGACCTGAAACACCGCTGGCTCTGCGGCTCTGCAGCTGCATGCTCTCGCAAAATCCAGCAGTGCACCAAGTCGTTGGGAGGCGGATAATGTTGCCGTCTCTCTCTGCCAAATTTCTCAGTTCTTCGCTTGATATAATTAATACAAATGTCCAATATAACGGAATTTGTAATGTATTTTATATATAAATAAAATAAAAAACGTAACTGGGAGGGGGGCTTAGAGGGGGCTAAGCCTTTTTCAGAGGGAGCTTAAGCCCCTGCTAGCCCTCCCCCCCGCCGCCACTGGCTCTACTCTATCATGTTCCATGTTCTTGAGGAACACAGGCTCTACTCTATCATGTTCCATGTTCTTGAGGAACACAGGCTCTACTCTATCATGTTCCATGTTCTTGAGGAACACAGGCTCTACTTGATCATGTTCCCTGTTCTTGAGGAACACAGGCTCTACTATATCATGTTCCCTGTTCTCCTGGAACACATGCTCTACTCTATCATGTTCCATGTTATTGAGGAACACAGGCTCTACTCTATCATGTTTCATGTTCTTGAGGAACACAGGCTCTACTTGATCATGTTCCCTGTTCTTGAGGAACACAGGCTCTACTCTATCATGTTCCATGTTCTCCTGGAACACAGGCTCTACTCTATCATGTTCCATGTTCTTGAGGAACACAGGCTCTACTCTATCATGTCCCCTGTTCTTGAGGAACACAGGCTCTACTCTTTCATGTTCCATGTTCTTATAGGGAACACATGCTCTACTTGATCATGTTATGGGACTGTGTCACATCCAAATGGGGAGGAAGAGGTTAATTACATTGTTAATTGCATGTCTTGTCTGTATGTCCGTCTCTGCTGTAACATGGTTGTCTCTCTGATGTATTGTCTGTATATCTGTCTCAGCTGTAACATGGTTTTCTCTCTGATGTCTTGTCTGTATGTCTGTCTCTGCTGTAACATGGTTGTCTTATGTTTTATTTTTGTAATGCCGTACTGTGTGTTCTGACACATAACAAATTGCTGTACCAACAAACAATAAAGAGTTATCTTATCTCATCCTTAAGCTATTCTCTGGTTATTGTTATGGTTTGAAACCGACCCAACAGCACGGCACAGACAGGTAGTTCAGAGTTAGCCAAAACTAGGGCGTATTTATTAACAAAATAGGAATGAGCGAAAAACAACAAAAGCACAAGGGGAGAAATGTTCTTGGCAGAGTTGTCTGCGGCTCTGCAGCTCGTCTTCTGAGCAGAGATGGCACCGTGGCGTTGCGCCTCTGCCTCTGCTGCTCTGCAGCTACTTGTCGATCCACTCGGGAAAACAGAGAGAGAGATAATGTCAAGAGACGAGCGAACGGGATAACAGGCAGTCCAGTATTGATTAGCTGAGTCAGTAACAACAACAAGCGGCTCCTCTTCAGTGTTAACAAAACACACAAAAAACAGAAAGGTCCCGAGTCCCGGAATTTGCGAGAAAAACAGAGTATCCAAAAAAAGGTACGTTCCAAAACTCACCTAGGCGCAATTGCGCAAAGCGGTCTACGAGGCAGAGGTCCAAAGGATGGCAGAGCAAGCAACAGCGGCGACTTCCAACAGACGTCCTGGAGAGAAAAAGACGAGGTACAACACGGTGGGAACAAGCAGCAGCCAGTGGAAATCCAAAACGACCCGACAATGAACGTTAGGAAACCCAGAGTATATGAAGGGCTCCAGCGAGCTGATTAGAACTCACTTCAGGTGCGCGACGGTAATTGGTACCTTGAAGACCTTGAAGCGTGCGGCGGCAACGGACCAATCCTCATAGTACCGCCCCCTCCATGGGAGCCACCCGGCGACCAGCCCGGCCTCGGCTTGTCCGGATGGGAACGATGGAAGTCGGTGATCAGGGCGGGGTCCATGATGAGCTGGCGGGAGACCCAGCTCCGTTCCTCCGGACCGTATCCCTCCCAGTCCACCAGGTACTGGAACCCCTGTCCCCGCCGTCGGACGTCCATGAGCTGACGGACCTTCCACTGGGGGTGTCCGTCCACCATCTCGGGAGGAGGCAGGTCTGGGGCAGGAGGCATCAGGGGACTGAGAGAGACAGGTTTAACCTGGGACACATGGAAAATGGGGTGAATGTGCATAGACGCAGGAAGCTTGAGACTCACCGCCGCGGGACTGAGCACCTTCTGGACCTCAAAAGGGCCGACGAACCGGGGGTTAAGCTTCTTGGCCGAGGATCGAAGCGGAAGATCCTTGGCGGACAACCATACCCGCTGCCCAGGGTGGTACGCCGGCGCAGGGATCCGGCGTCGGTCAGCCCCACGACTGCCGCGCTCCGATCACCGGAGCAGCGCAGTCCAGGTGATCTCCCAGACCTGCCGACACCGGTCGAGATGGTCCTGCACGGAGGGAACTGCCACCTCCGACTCCTGTGCAGGGAAAAGAGGGGGTTGGTAGCCCAGGGATACCTCAAATGGCGAGAGGCCGGTGGCGTAACTGACCAGGGAGTTGATGGCGTACTCGACCCAGGGGAGGAACCGGCTCCAGGAAGCGGGTTTCTCGGCGGCAACACAACGGCGAGCAGACTCCACGCTCTGGTTCATCCTCTCTGTTTGTCCGTTAGTCTGAGGATGATAACCAGAGGAAAGACTGACTGTTGCCCCCAATCCCTTGCAAAAGGCCCGCCATACCTGGGAAGTGAACTGGGGGCCCCGGTCCGAGACGACGTCCTGGGGAAAACCATGGAGGCGGAACACGTGGCTTGTCAGGAGGTCCGCTGTCTCGGAAGCCGAGGGAAGCTTGGGAAGGGCCACAAGGTGAACCCCCTTGCTGAACCGATCCACCACAGTCAGTAGGCACGTGTTCCCATAGGACGAAGGAAGACCCGTGACAAAGTCCAACGCCACATGGGACCAAGGGCGGCTCGGAATGGGAAGCGGCTGCAATAGCCCGGAGGGTGCCTGGTGGGAGGCCTTGCTGCGGGCGCAGACCACGCAGGCCAGAACAAATTCCTTGACGTCGTTCCTCATGGTGGGCTACCAGAATCGACGAGCCAGGAAGGAGAAAGTGCGATGAACGCCGGGGTGGCAGGCGAACCGGCTGGTATGGCCCCACTGGAGAACCCGGGACCGGACTGAGTCTGGGACGAAGAGGCGACGAACAGGTACGTTGCTGGGAGCGGGATGGAAACGTAGGGCACGCCTGACCACGGTTTCGATGCCCAAGGTGACCACTCCCACCACCCTGGCCTCTGGGAGGATGGGAGTCGGATCCTCTGTGGTTGGAGCACCCTTGGAGTGTCACCGGGACAGAGAGTCGGCCTTCGTGTAGCGGGACCCAGGGCAAAAGGTCAGCGAGAAGTCGAACCGACTGAGGAAGCTGGCCCACCTTGCCTGCCGACCGTTGAGGCGCTTGGAAGCACGGATGTACGTCAAGTTCTTATGGTCCGTCCAAATGGTGAACGGTTCCTCGGCCCCCTCCAGCCAATGACGCCACTCCTCCAAGGCAGCCACTACCGCCAGCAGCTCCCGATTGCCAATGTCATAGTTCCTCTCGGCAGGAAGGAAACGACGTGAGTAGAAAGCGCACGGATGGACCTTCTGGTCCGTTGCCGACCGCTGAGACAAGCTAGCCCCTAGTCCAGTATCCGAGGCGTCCACCTCCACAATGAACTGCCTCTTGGGGTCTGGGTGGAGCAAGACCGGGGCGGTGGTGAACCTCTTCTTGAGGGAACGGAACGCAGCGCAGGCCGCTGGAGACCAGTCAAACGGCAGGGAGGGAGAGGTTAGCCTGGTAAGTGGTTCCGCCACCTGGCTGTAGTTCCGGATGAATCTCCGGTAGAAGTTTGCGAACCCGAGGAAGCTCTGTAGCTCCTTCCGAGAGGTGGGCTCCGGCCACTCCTCCACGGCCCGGATCTTGCTCGGGTCAGCTCGGGTCAGGCCGCTCTCCACGATGAAGCCCAGGTAATCGACGGAGTCGGAGTGGAAACGGCACTTCTCTGCCTTAACGAAGAGCCGATTGTGGAGGAGGCGCTCCAGCACACGGCGGACATGCTGGATGTGTTCCTCGAGGGTCTTGGAGAAGATGAGGATGTCGTCCAGGTATACCACCACAAACTCCTCGAGCATGTCACGGAGGACGTCGTTCATGAGCGCCTGGAATACCGCCGGAGCGTTGGTCAGGCCGAACGGCATCACCAGGTACTCGTAATGGCCCCTGGGAGTCTTGAAGGCGGTCTTCCATTCATCGCCCTCTCGGATACGGACCAGATGGTAGGCACTCCGGAGGTCCAGTTTGGTGAAGACGGTAGCCTGGGTGAGGGGCTCGAAGGTGGAGTTCATGAGAGGAAGAGGATACTTGTTCTTAATGGTGATCTCGTTGAGTTGGCGATAGTCGATGCAGGGTCGAAGGTCTCCATCCTTCTTCCCAACAAAAAAGAAACCGGCCGCCACCGGGGAGGATGAAGGCCGAATGAGGCCTGCTGCCAAGGACTCAGAGATGTACTTATCCATCGCTGCCTTCTCAGGGACGGTCAGTCTGTAGAGGCGGCTGCCGGGAAGGGGGGCCCCTGAGCGGAGGTCGATGGCACAGATGGCAAAGGCCGGTGAGGCGGAAGGGCCTGAGCCCGGGACTTGCTGAAAACCTCCTCGAGGTCGTGGTACTCGGAGGGAATAGTTGAGAGGTCCGGGGGCGGTTCACAAAGGGAACTCCGGGGCGAGGGACTGGACGCCGCCTGAAGACACTGGGCATGACAGGAGGAGCTCCACCCCCTGATGATGCCGGAGGACCAGGCGATGTGGGGCTCATGCAGCGCGAGCCAGGGCCGACCCAGGACTACTGGGACAAGAGGGGATCTGGTAATAAAAAACTGGAGTCTCTCAACGTGGTTACCAGCAATGGTGAGGAGGACAGGACAGGTGCGTTGAGTGATGTCAGCCAGGCGGTGCTGATCCAGCGCGAAAACCTCCAAGGGCCTCTAGAGGTCCTCAAGTGGAATGTTGGCCTGGGTGGCAAACTCAATGTCCAGGAAACTCTCATCAGCACCCGAGTCAATGAGTGCCTCCACCGTCGCCCGTTGGTCCGCCCAGGCTAGGGTGACGCTCGTCAGACGGTTAGGTGGTGCACGGGTGTGGGAACAGGAAAAACGGCTCACCAGGATCTCCCGGGGTCCCGGCGAGCCTGGTCTTTTGGCCGGGTAGGGCAATTGGAGACACGGTGTCCATCCCGGCTGCAGTAGAGGCAAAGGCCGGACCTGAGCCTGGACTCCCGTTCAGCCTGGCTAAGGTGTGTGCGCCCCAGCTGCATGGGTTCCTCCTCGGTCACCGACCGGGAGGGGAACAGACCACCAGTTGCGGAGGGAGCAGGACGGACCACAGTACTGTCACGAGTGCGGGGGGTCTGGGAAACGTCCGGGGGTCCCAGTCGGGCTCTCTCACGCTTTCTCTCCCGGAGGCGTCCGTCGATGCGAATAGCGCGGTCGATTAGGCCCTCGAGAGAATCGGGCTCCTCTCGGGTCGCGAGCTGGTCCCTTACTGCGTCGTTGAGCCCCCTCAGGAAGGTGAGACGAAGCGCCAGATCGTTCCAACCGCTCTCGGTTGCGGCCAGTCTGAACTCCAGCGCGTAGTCGGTGACACTGCCACTGCCCTGCCCGAAGGTGCCCAACCGAGCTCCTGGGTCCTGGCCACGAGCTGGGTGGTGGAAAACCCTGCGGAGCTCTGCCACGAAGTCTGGGTAGGAGAAACAAAAATCAGCCCTCATAGACCAGGAGGCAGTAACCCACTGTGCTGCTCGGCCTGAGAGCAGGTTAGTCATGTAAGCTACTCGGGCTCCCTCTGATGTAAATCGGCTAGGTTGATGAAGGAAAACCAACTCACATTGCATGATGAATGTGGCACAATCCTCGAAGTTACCGTCGAACAAACGTGGTTCGGAGAGACGGGGCTCCCAGGTGCGAGGTCGGGAGGTGCGGGGTCTGCCGCGGCTGCGGGTGGTGATCTGGCTGAGACTCCTGGGACAGGTGGGGTTAAAAGCAGGGTGTTAAATGCTGCACTGAGCGTCTGTAGCTGGTGCAGAATATCAGCCTGCTGATTACCCTGGGCTGTCTGCTGGGTAGCCAGAGAGCTAAGAGACTCCTGAATAGGCTGGACCTGGGCCCGTAGGTCCTGCACAGCAGCCGCAGCCGCACCTAACTGTAGGCTGTGGTCGTTGGTCAACTCGATCTGGACCGCCAACGCTGCCCTAACTCTGTCTGTGTCGGCTGGGGTCGTCATGGTCGGGTCGTAATGTTATGGTTTGAAACCGACCCCAACAGCACGGCACAGACAGGTAGTTCAGAGTTAGCCAAAAACGAGGACGTATTTATTTACAAAATAGGAATGAGCGAAAAACAACAAAAGCACAAGGGGAGAAATGTTCTTGGCAGAGTTGTCTGCGGCTCTGCAGCTCGTCTTCTGAGCAGAGATGGCACCATGGCGTTGCGCCTCTGCCTCTGCTGCTCTGCAGCTACTTGTCGATCCACTCGGGAAAACAGAGAGAGAGATAATGTCAAGAGACGAGCGAACGGGATAACAGGCAGTCCAGTATTGATTAGCTGAGTCAGTAACAACAACAAGCGGCTCCTCTTCAGTGTTAACAAAACACACAAAAACCAGAAAGGTCCCGAGTCCCGGAATTTGCGAGAAAAACAGAGTATCCAAAAAAAGGTACGTTCCAAAACTCACCTAGAGGTCCAAAGGATGGCAGAGCAAGCAACAGCGGCGACTTCCAACAGACGTCCTGGAGAGAAAAAGACGAGGTACAACACGGGGGGAACAAGCAGCAACCAGTGGAAATCCAAAACGACCCGACAATGAACGTTAGGAAACCCAGAGTATATGAAGGGCTCCAGCGAGCTGATTAGAACTCACTTCAGGTGCGCGACGGTAATTGGTACCTTGAAGACCTTGAAGCGTGCGGCGGCAACGGACCAATCCTCCCAACGGACCAATCCTGTTCCTGTTGAATTTTAAGCTTGCATGGCAGCTGGCTTTGTGAGATCACATGAGAATCCATCTAGTTATGCCACTGTGCCTGAACCACAGTGGTTCAGACAAATCAGAATCCTTTGAGGAACTATGACAGTTGTGGTTGTGGATTAGATCCAATCACCTACCAGTGTTATTGTGTAAATGCTAGCCCTATTCCAAACTGTCTTATTGTGTAAATGCTAGCCCTATTCCAAAAGGTTTTATTGTGTAACTGCTAGCTCTATTCCAAACAGTTTTATTGTGTAAATGCTAGCCCTATTCCAAACAGTCTTATTTAGTAAGTGTGAGCCCTATTCCAAAATGTTTTATTGTGTAAGTGCGAGCCCTATTCCAAACAGTTTTATTGTGTAAGTGCGAGCCCTATTCCAAAAAGTTGTATTGTGTAAGTGCAAGCCCTATTCCAAACAGTTTTATTGTGTAAGTGCTAGCCCTATTCCAAACAGTTTCATTGTGTAAGTGCTAGCTCTATTCCAAACAGTTTTATTGTGTAACTGCTAGTCCTATTCCAAACAGTTTTATTGTACAGTAAGTGCTAGCTCTATTCCAAACAGTTTTATTGTGTAACTGCTAGCCCTATTCCAAAAAAATTATTCGTGTAAGTGCTAGCCCTATTCCAAACAGTTTTATTGTGTAAATCTGGCTGAATTTAAAGCTTCTTAAAATGGGTGGCATTCCCCTCAGACAGACATACCTTGTCAGAGAGACAGGCAGGCAGAAAGACAGACAGACATTGTCAGACAGACAGGCAGACATAAAGACAGACATGCATTGTCAGACAGACAGACAGGCAGGCAGAAAGAGAGACATACCTTGTCAGACATTGTCAGACAGGCAGGCAGAAAGACAGACAGGCAGAAAGACAGACAGACATTGTCAGACAGACAGGCAGAAAGACATATAGACATTGTGAGAAAGACAGGAAGAAATACAGACAGACATACAGACAGACATACAGACAGACAGACAGACAGACAAAGAGACAGACAGACAGACAGACAGACAGACAGACAGACAGACATACAGACAGACAGACAGACAGACAGACAGACAGACAGACAGACAGACAGACAGACAGACAGACAGACAGACAGACAGACAGACAGACAGACAGACAGACAGACAGACAGACAGACAGACAGACAGGCAGGCAGGCAGGCAGGCAGGCAGGCAGGCAGGCAGGCAGGCAGGCAGAAATACAGACAGACATACAGCCCTGTGCCTCCATATGTGTTTTGCTTTGCTTTGGAATGAGGTATTTTCTTGGCCAGCTCCAGCGCAGGGCGGTGAAAGGTCTCCGTATAACTGATATGTGTAAATAAACCGAGGGCCGCTGACAGACAGGATGGGGATGGAGATGAGAATATGGAGTTTTTTTGCGGGGGAGAATATTTTATGATTTTCTGGGCAATTTAGAGTGTAGTTTGATCAAAAGAATGCTTACTGCAGGTTGCTCTGGATAAATAAACAGAATATCAATGCTAGACGAGAAAATTACTGTGATTTTTCATTAGTACACAACGGAACGATTTTCTGGCCAATTTGCAGTGGAGTGAAATTATTACATCAAAAGAACGCTAAACACATTTAATCCTTGCTTCAAATTGATATGTTAACATAGACAGGACCTTGCTGCTGGTAATGGCTGGGCATTTTGTAGTAGAGTTTGATTAAAAACATGTCTAATGCAACTGCAGTTTGCTTTGAAATGTGTGTGTGTGTGTGTGTGTGTGTGTGTGTGTGTGTGTGTGTGTGTGTGTGTGTGTGTGTGTGTGTGTGTGTGTGTGTGTGTGTGTGTGTGTGTGTGTGTGTGTGTGTGTGTGTGTGTGTGTGTGTGAGAGAGAGAGAGAGAGAGAGAGAGAGAGAGAGAGAGAGAGAGAGAGAGAGAGAGAGAGAGAGAGAGAGAGAGAGAGAGAGAGAGAGAGAGAGAGAGAGAGAGAGAGAGATAGAGAGACCTTAGCCATTTTAGTTTGCTGACTAATTAGCAAACGTAACAAATCTTAACTGAATATTCGATTAGATTGCAGGGTAAAATAAACCTACCATTGTGTCTCTACATCTGAATCTGCTCCAGGAGCTCGTAGAGGGAGAATATCTTGCCATCAATAGTACAATATTATAAACAGCTGCCTGGCTAACTTTAGCAAGCAAGGCTATACTCGACAGAAACTTCTTAGCTTGGCAATTAAATTACAACAACTTGTACGCTTATTACTGGTGATGTGTATAGCACTCATCATTGCATCCTGTATGAGAACGTTTGGTGGTCTTCTTTGTCTTCATTTGAGAGCCATGCCATAATGTATTTGTTTATCTACAAGGCCCTTAATGAAAAACTGCCATCTTATATCACAGCTATCCTAGTCTAGACCAGCGGTTCCCAAACGTATTTGGCCGCGCACCCCTTGTCACCTCCCGACCTAGCTTGCGCACCCCCCAATGCAAACATAAAAAAATTATAAATAAATAAGTCCCGAGACTCCGTGCTGACTTTAAATCAAATAGGTGTCTGTGGGCAGTCGGCCGACATTAGTAAACAGCAGTGTGTTATAATGAGCTAACGAATTCCGTTATATTGGACATTTGTATGAATTATATCAAGCGAATAACTGAGAAATTTGGCAGAGAGACGGCAACATTATCGTGAAATATAAACGTTGCGTGACTATTATATCTCCCCTCCCAATCCCCACGAAGCACATACCAATAGTATGCAACTGCAGAGCCGCAGAGCCAGCGGCGCTCTCAGTCCGGTCTTGGGACCGCTCAGCAGCGCCACCCACCCAACAGCTGAATTGCCAATGGCTGAATTGGAGTATTGCACTGTGCGCGCACAACTGTCTGCTCTGCGGCTCTGCAGCTGCATGCTTTTCGCAAATCTAGCTCTCGCTGCCAAACCAAATTAATCTCGACATCGCTTCACCAATAGTCGTTATCAGAACACTACACACATATCATAATTATAGAACACACATCATTGTCATTATTAGACCTGTGCTTAGAGGGAATTATTTTCAAAAATGTACCGAATGTACACCAACAGATTGGCCAGATTTGCCACATCAGTGGACTCATCTACTTGGAGAGAATACAACTCACTGTTATTCACGCGACTGACTAATGTAGCCAGGATGTTTTCGGACATCATATTGATGCGTCACGACACTGTGTTTTTGTACACCGGGATCATATCCAATGTTTTTGCTTCTTTCTCTCCAATCATTCATTCAACCATATCTTTGGCAATTGGCAGGCAAACGTCTTCCACAAGTGTGTGAGGTAGTCCCTTTTTAGCAATTCTGTAACTTGCGAGATAAGAAGACTTGCATGCCTTTGTGTTAGCTCCACCACATGAATGAAACTGGAGTTTATTTTTTCTGCCTTTCAAGTCCTCCAATTTTGATTTGAAAAATGCAAGGGGTTCTTTAGTAACTTCGGCATGCTTAGTCGTTAAGTGGCGACGTAGATATGAGGGCTTCATGCTGCTGTTAGATAGGATGTCACCGCACATCACACACTGGGGATCTGGGTGATCCACATCACCAATCCAAGTAAAGCCCAGACACAGATAATTTTCATCATATTTCCCTTTGCTTTTTCCAGTCGCCCAGTCTCGTTGTCTTTTTTACCCTGTTTTCTTGGTGGAGGGCCGGGCTGTTGTATTTCACAACCTTGGCTCTGGTCTCAACCTCACAATGTCTAAGGAGCACAGATTTAGGTTAGAGGAGTAAGGGTGTTCGGTTAGAAAACCTAGGATTAGAGTAATGAGTAGACGTGAATCTGCATCGCTAGCCGTTCTGCATGGAACAGGGCAGCTAGCGTGTAGATAGGGAAAATCCAATCAGGGATTGGTACATGACTGATTAAAATGGTGTTTTTTAAGTGTGAGGGTGTTAGTATGAAACCTCGGCCCACTCCACGGGAAGCGTGCCCGCGCTCTGAGTTCGCACCGTTGAGTGGGAAGAGGGTCATACAGTGTGATGAATTGCAAACCCTCTATTAAACAATAGGATACTAGTCGGTAAGGACGGTAAAGTTAAGACTATTCTAGGTGGGATCGTGCGCACGCCAGGCCTAAGGTTACTCGTGCGAGTCCATCAAAAGGAGAGATAGCTTTAAATCGATGCGCGTGACATTTTGTTTTTGTGAGACGTCGCAAATGCTTCAAAAATGTACAATAACATCGAAACAATTCGACGCCGATTTGCGAGTTTTGATCAAATCACGGGAGGGAATATTCATAGATGGGAGGATGATGTAAGACTATCGGGAGATTGAAGCCTCGCTGAGAGCACAGAGGGACTGCAAGCGCCGATTTGAGAGATCCTCTTGGGTCAAGTCTCCATATGGGTATTTTGCTGGATTGGAGCGATATATCCGAAAGGGCGGGGCGATGTTTCAAACGCCTGTTTAGTATAGGGATGATAAGAAGTACTTAATTAACTGATCAGAAATCTGCGCTTTATATTTAGATTAAGAAATGCACTAAGCAAGCACTGAGGAAGGCTGTGGCCAAATGAATGGAATGTTTATAACTAAGACAATGTGTTTTGCTAAATAGATATGATTGATGAATGACTGCTAGTGGTTAGGAGTGAGTGCCAATGTGTGTAGGTTATTTTTGTGCCGTTATGAAACTCTAGTGACCAAAACGGTCGCGGAGAAACCATAGGAGTGTCCGTTGTATAGAGAGTGTTAATTTTTTCGAGGGCCGTTGGAACGCAGCAGAGTTAGCTTCTAGTTAGCCACGGGGGCGAGCGGGTTTAAATGTGGACGTGGCGTCGTGATATCAAGTATATTGAATGAATCGGGAGTGTGATGGAGCCACTGGGATGTGTAGTGTGCGTTGGAATTTTTTATTTCGGTGGTTTTAAGGTCGTTGTTTAATGTAATAGAAATCGAATGGAGCGATGTTTTAAAACCGGAAGTCGTCACTGTAAACGTCCGGTCGAGGGGACTTGGGGAGCGTTGGATTTAATATACTGTGTATTTTGGCCAGGCGGCGCCAAACGGACGAGCGGGGTAATGTAAAGATGATTATGTATATGATCTATAAACTAGCGCTTAATGAGATTGAAGTTCTGTTCCGGGGTAGAACTGTGTTGCGCTAACGTCGCGGTGTGTTGTGCCACTCGAAACAACGGGACAATAGGCCGTTTTAGGGGACGTTATTAGGGTGGCGTGGTTGATGCTAAGCTAAGCTAATTGAGCTGGCGATGCTAAGCTAATGAAGCTAATAATGCTAAGCTAACGGTGCTAATGATGCTAAGCTAACGAAGCTAATAAGCTAAGCTACCTGTGCTAATCGGTAATCTCGCGATATGCTACTAAAGCGACTTCCTATGTAAACAGGACCATGGCGACCATTTTAAACAGGAAGCGCAACCATTTTGGCGACCATTTTAAAAATGTTTTTAGTTTTTTATCGTTTTTTCCCGTTTTGTGTAATGGCGGGTATAGAACGAATTTGGTTATCAATCTATATCTATTGTTAGCCCAGTGTGATGGCAGTGGTGGGGAAACGGGATGGGAGAGTGTGTGTTTGTTTGTGACTGTAAGAAATGTTTTAAACCAATAGTAAGCAGTGTATGGGGTGACTATTATGTTTTGGAACGTGTGGACGGTATGTGTTGGTCTGCGCATGCGCGCCACGGTGCCGTCGGTACAAGGGAGGTGGATTATGGGAATTATAGAGTTGAGCTTTTTGTTAAGACAGTGAAAGTATGATAGGGGGCGGTGTTGATCAAAACGAGTGGAGTGGACAGTGACGTTGTCTGCTGTGGAGGAAGGCTGCGTGCCCCCCCCCCCCCCCCCCCCTGTTATCCTTCTCTCCTGTGTGTCTCCCTCTTCTCCCTCCCTCCCTCCCTCCCTTCCTCTCCCTCCCTCCCTCCCTCCCTGCGTGTCTGTCTCCCTCCATCCCTCCCTCCCCCATTATCTTTCTCTCCTGCGTATCTCCCTCTTCTCCCTCCCTCCCTCCCGTGCTCTGAGATTTTACTATTTCGCATTTAATTTGACCATAAATGTGGAGGCTTATTCCCTGCAACAGGTTCGAAGATAACTTCGCATTTATTGGCAATTAGTTTCCTTATATCGCTTCCTCCAGGGTTCCAACTTGTGTTGACAGAATGCAACCCTGCTCAGCTACGGAGAATCAGCGCTCTCTCTAGACTAGAAAGGTGCACTCAGTAGAGCACAGATGTCCGCCAGGGCGGCAGCCACACATAATAATAATAATAATAATAATAATAATAATAATAATAATAATAATAATAATAATAATAATAATAATAATAATAATAATAATAATAATAATAATAATAATAATAATAATGGATTGGATTTGTAATGCACTTTTTGTTCGCTGGGACCCCAAAGTGCTACACTACAGGGTTAAAACAGTTAAAATAATAGAACATAGTTAATTAAAAACATAGTATGAACAGACTATTTAAAAGCAAAAGCGCAATAAAATTAAAATAAAAAGCTAGCAGTCGAAGTTTTTTTTGAACAGGTAGGTTTACAGGCCTGCCTTCTCTCTCTATCTATCTATCTCTCCCTCTCTTTCCCCTCCTCCTTCTGTCTGTCTCTCCCCCTCTCTCCTCTCCTCCTTCCCACTCTCTCTCCCTCTCTCTCCCCTCCTCCTTCTATCTGTCTCTCCCCCTCTCTCCTCTCCTCCTTCCCACTCTCTCTCCCCCTCTCTCCTCTCCTCCTTCCCACTCTCTATCCCTCTCTCTCCCCTCCTCCTTCCCTCCCTCCCTCCCTCCTTCCCTCCCTCCCTCCCTCCCTCCCTCCCTCCCTCCCTCCCTCCCTCCCTCCCTCCCTCCCTCCCTCCCTCCCTCCCTCCCTTCCTCCCTTCCATTCAGAAGCCTCCATCTCCCTGACTGGCCCTGGGGGTAATATTCAGCCTTGGGTGTTGGATGTATGTTTCGACTGGGTGTATGAAGTCCAGAAGGGTTTGTTATGATGGGAATGGTTTTACATTGGTTTGGGGTTTGTTTGGGATAGTTGAAGCGTGGGAATGGGGGTATATTTCTGTCATTTAGACAAGGTGTCAGTCCCCTTCTCCCCCGCCTGTTAGAGTCCTTGGAAACAGGGTTGGCTTTAGGTCAGGTTGTGTGTGTTATTAGTTGGATATAAGCGTTATTATTATGTATGTAAGAGTGGGTACCATATGGGCACTGGCCTGTCTGGGTACAGTTATGGTGGGACAGTATTTGTGATATTCCTTGTAAAGGGGGCCTGGGGCTTTTTCGTTCAGGTTCGAAACTGGAGGAAAGATGCTTTGGGCTGAGGAATGGCAGGCTTTTGAGAAGTCAAGGGTCTGGGGGGATATTGCTGTAGTATGGTGCTGGGGTCTATGAATTTATGACATGGACAGCTGGGCACTGTGCAACGATCAAGGATTTCGTGGTATAAGCCGCTAAATTTTTTTTCCTTGGTAGCAGTTGGAAGAAGAGGTCAACACCAAACAATTTGGTGTTGAAGGGGGAGATGTGTTTATAAATTATGTAAATGCTGTATGAAGTATGTGATGAAATGTTAAGATGTAAATGTTGAGAGTAATGTAGGGAGAAGTACATTTTTGATTTCCATAGTAGGTTTTGAGCAGCAAACAAAGAAAGCAAGAAGGAGAGGTTAATATTACATTTACACATAGTCATTACGCTGATGTTGTCATTTAAAGTATATTATGAGATCAAAATGACAAAGGCATCAAGGCAAAAAGAAATTTGAACAGATGAATGACCATGTTCACCAGAAAGGTTTAGACATTTGATAGGCTGTGTGGAACTAATTCTCATTGTCTAAAGGAGGACCATCAACGTACCAGGAACGGACGGGATAGGTTGATGCAAATTTGTATTCCCCAGAGAATCGTGTGAGAGGAATGCAACAAGTGATTGGAACATCCCGTTTTCCGATTGGACAACGGACAAAAATAAGCTAAGGCCGTGTCGTTATGTTCAAATAAATTACACCAAATCTCTCTGAGTGTATTAGTATAGAGATGCCCGACATTTCCATGCGTAAAAATATTGATGGAATGAAAAGGGAAATACCACTGATATTAAGTGTCTGTGTTTTTTCTTTCTTTCTGCACAGGCTCGGCGAGGACAGATGGGGCTCTGACGATTTCAATACCAACTGGGGAATAATGGCTATTGAAAGCCTTGGTATAAGTATGAATGATAAGAAACGTATCAATCCCTGTCTGCACCGGTAAACATCTGAAAGTGTGAGTGATTTTTAACTCAAGTAAGGTAAAAATAGTTTTAGACACAGAGAAACTTGTAACGGTAATTGCAGGAGTGTTTGAAAGTGGTGAGAATGTCGAATACACAGCAGGTTCACCTTGGTGAAACGTTGATAGGAGCAACTGAAGGTTTGGATGTAATAACAATAGGAAAGGTAGACAATCTGTCTATTTCAATAACTGGAAATGTCACAATAAAAGTGAAAAAGCAATGGCCAAAGATATTCAGGCCTTTACAAAACCTTGTATTTAAATATAGAAAAGGAGGTCGTTATAGACTAACCAAAACAAAAAACAGAAAAAGAAAGAACGAAGGGCGATGAAAATAAATAATGCCGGTAGTGGCAGCATGCTGACAACCTTTGCAGACACTCCCAATAAAAGATTGATACCTGAAGTTAATCTGATTGATTTGGTTGTGATGGAATTCCCTCAGGTGACCAGTATGACAGAGGGACTTGAAATAATGACTTTGATTCCAATACAGAGCGTCATTGAAGACAGACAACCAGAGACAACTGTTTTACTCCAACCAGAGCCGATCCACGCTGGAGTGTCCATTGCAGGTGACTGCAATTTAACCAAGGGACAAAGGAAGCGACGGAGGAGAGCGGCATTGTTACAGCAGTCCCAAAGAGGTCCGCTCTGGCCGTACGGCTGGAACAGAGGCTGGACAGGGGTTGGGCACACCGATGGAGTGGCCAATGCGTGGGACCAACAGCAGGTATGGGAATATACATGAACAGTTTCCACAGCCCACAAGTTCCCCTTGTCCAGACGTCCCCCAACACCAGAGCCAGAATGAGAGGCGTGGCCCGTTGACGAGGAGCCAGCCAGCGAGGGCCAGGGTGGAGGAAGAGAGGATGACGTGCCTCTCTCCAGAAAGACAGAGAGCATTCACGGAATCGTCCGAAAGACATGAGACAGTCCGTAGAAAACTGGTGGAGAAGCAGCTGGCGGTTGATCAAGGCGCACACAAGAGGGAAATGCTGGAACGAGAACTGGCGGAACAGACTGAGATCATGAGTGATGTAATTTTAGAAGTTATGTTCCGTACTGCAGAACAAGGACTCAGTGAACAAGAGATGTCACTTGCTCCGTTACCTGAACGGGGAGCTGAGCAGCGAGGGCATGGTGATGAAAACCGCAGGAGGGGTGAGTTTCCAGGCCCCTCCCAACAACAAGCCCGAGGGGCGGCGGCTGAAAAGAACAGGTATGTGCCTCTCTCCTCCAGACAGCAGGACCTGCCAGGAGAGGACCGGAGAGGTGTGGACCTGTCGGGGACTGTGGGATACCAGCCGACAGATTGCTGGAGTGTGGTGAAAAGGGACACCTGGCCAGATCCTGTGGCAAAGGGTGGCGAGCCCAAAAAGAGTCTATCAGAAGACAGACATGCTGGCCTGTGGGAGGTTGGGGCATTTTCAAAGGGAGTGTGTAAAGAGGTTGTGTCTGCAAAGGCCACAGGCTGAATAGAACGAGGAGGAAATGCACAGGAGACGCTATAACGCTCAGGAAAATGGAGATAGATATTAAAAGAAAGGAAAAAGAAAAGAAAAAAGAAAAATGCGACTGATTAGAATAAAAATAGAAAAGAAGATATATAGATAAGTTAGATGGTTAGATTATGTGTGCAAGTTACTAAAACAGCTTGGAAGACTAACACGGGTAAGTTGGGGTTGTAAGGGGATGAGGTAACTGGCAATTGCATAGCTAATCGTACTAACAAAAACGGTGGTTTTAAACAGGAAAAATGGAACATTTTAATATTAGACAGAGTAACAAAAAAGGACTACTTTAGTAGTGATTATACATACTTGATCCAAGGGTGGTCAAGGAGAAAAAGAAAAAAAAAATCATGAGAGAATACGGAGTCTATTATTTTTTTAATTTCTTTGTTAGTTTTTATGGGGGTATTTATGCCTCTAGATGGTAGTTTGATTCTGTTTGATGGGTGTGTTGCATGAGGACACTCACACATTTCGTAATTTTTTTTGGCGTTTTTCTTTTTTTCATTTCTTTTCTCAATTTTTTTAGGAACTGACGGGCTGGGAGGGATCTCTCGCCGGTCAGGGGTATCAGGTTGGTGGTGACACAGCGGGACTGGTAGGAATGTCTAATATGATGGGCTGGAAACATGGAGGGTGGACGAGAGCTGGTTCATGATTTTGTTTTCCGCTCATTGGGAGTCCAGATGTAGCATCTGGGAGGTTGTGTCACGTTTTGGTGGGGAAGTGTTGGGGAAACGGGGTTCTCTGTCCATAGGTAAGCTCTGTAGGTTTTGGTCGCCATTGGCCAAATGGTTTTCATGTAGGGTGCGGACATGTGAGATTGATAATTGGCTTATGGGGGACTCTGCACCGGCTTGTTGGAGGCTGGCGGAGTGTGTGGGAGATGTGTGTTTAAGGGGACTGTGGTTTGTTACCATGCATATTGGGTCTGTTGGTGAAATGGGTCTCGTCAGAGCTGGCTGTCCGAACCGAGGAAACTGTCTGGAAATAAGGTATGATTGTGTAATAATGGTTATTCCACTCTCAAGGGTGGTGTAGTGTTGTGTTGAAAATGAGACATTTGATCTAGTAATATAGTACAGCACAAAAATAAATGATAGAAAGGTGATTTAATTGAATATTAACCTAAGGAGCCGTGGAATATATATATATATATAACTAAATTTGGAAAAAATTTATTGTCAATGCAGAGCAGTAGAGGAATGTATCTGAAGCGTAAAAATGTGATCTTCCAATCAATTGTGTGTTTGTAATAACAAATCCAAAAAGCAAAAAGGACAGAGGGAAAATCATTTTCCTTCTGTGGAGGTCGGAGCAGTACCAAGGCTGCACACGACAAAGGAGATAGCTATTAGCGCAAATACAACGAGGAGCGACGGTCAAAACAATTTAGCAGTAAACCTCAGGAGGTTTGAAAAGGGATAACTGACAGGGCTGAAAGCTAAGGAGAATAGACCTCAGATGGTCCTTTCGAGGGAGAAAAATGATTTATGTTTCCTTGTTTAGGTCTCCCTCGTTTTCTAGAGTGTTAATCTTTTCGGTGTAATGTATTAATCTTTTTCTTGCAGAGTCAATTACACAAAATAGACACATTGAAGCTAATTACATGGATAAAATAGTCTAAACAAAAAAGCTGATACATTTGGAAGCAACTTCGTGTATGATTACCTTCCAATAGATATGGAGTCAAATTTAAATAACTGATAAATGTGTGTGACTGGAGAAGTTTAACGAGGGTGGGGGGAAAGAGTGAATGATGATTTTGTAACTGTATAGACGGAAATGGGTTTTGTAGTTCGATTTGTGTATTTTTTGAATTTTTAAGGAAATGTTAGCAATATTATGGTATATATAGGGTTAGAGACATGTTTGATTTAGAAAATACTAGTGCTATATGTGGGTTGGAAACCCACAAGGGTGGAATGTCGTGAATTGTCAAATAAAACATGTGTAATCCCAAGGAAATGTACAGGTCTACAGGGCAAGGCTTGGTAAGTGATTATGGGGAGAAAAGTTAATCTTTAGGGTAAAGAGTGCAAACCGAGGATGCAATGCTAAGTATCAATAGAAAACTTTAGTTAAGGATCAGAAAATGTTTCTCTCTCTCTCAAAACGGCAAATGGCATTCAGCTGTCACATATCTTCAAATAGGAAAAGCCACCAGGCTGTCTAGAGGAATGATCAGGCTTGTAAAATACCTTCCCCCCAAGCACACATTCTAAAGGGAAACGGTCACCAGTCATTTATTATCTTTAAAACAGATGGTTTCGTCAGATAGGTTAGTTATAAACCATAAAGAAACACAACTGAACTCAGCTATGATGGAGGTCAGTAGATTACCTCCAAGGATACGGCCTTAGGTTAATCATTGCAAACACACATAGCCAACAGTCAGAGACGGAAGAGAACAGGTATAACCTTGTGTTTATGGGATTAGAGCAGCTGAGACAATCATTGATCCTGAGAAGAGGGCCCTGAGAATAGTTGACATGATTCCTCCTGAGTCAGGAGAGCTGTCTTTAGAAGACAGGGATTTGAGAACTTGGTTAAAACCAATCTAATAGATATAAATAAAATACAGGCAAATATAGTAAATAGATAGATAAGAAGGTACATAGGGATGTCCCGATCACATTTTTTTGCTCCCGATCCGATCCCGATCATGTGATTTTGAGTATCTACCGATACCGATCTTTCCCGATCCGATAAAAAAAATAAAATTATAAAAACTAATTTTTTTTTTTTTAATTTTTTTTTTTCATCCCAATTTCTCCCATTACATTCACCCTGAATGTTGACATTATCGAGGTGAAAAGTTAACTTCATTCAAGCGAGGCATTGCAACCGGAGTAATCTAAAAACTCTGCCTCCAACCTGCTGCTTCATGAGAGCAATGGCGCCATCGTCTGTAAAAATCAAGTGACTGCAAGTTCTGCAACTAGTTATGTCCCTCATCCTTGACATAAATCATTTGATGTATAATTAAATCAAAGGAAATGCGTTTGTTTTGGCAAAATTCTTCTGCTCTGTGTGACAATAAATAAATGAATGATGATATGCAATTTAAAACCAAAACTAGGCCTCAGTATGAGTTTAAGACGTGAACATGGCCATGTTTGTTGAATGTAAATTTTTTTTTTAAATCCAGAATTTTAATTGTTTTGCCCCCGATCCCGATCTTCTGAAAATCACGTGATCGGCCCCCGATCCCGATCACGTGATCGGATCGGGACATCCCTAAAGGTACACGTAAGTTTAAGACTATAAAGATACAGATTGATCCGTTAAAAGCTTAGTTATACTATAAAACATTATGAACCAAAGATTAGAAATTTGATCAAGATAATTAGTGTTCTATAAAGCTAAAAACTAAGTTAAAGATTACTTTAGAGAATAGAAATACAACCAGTATGATTAACAATCAAATATAAGGTTTAAACAAAGTTACATGAGGACAAAACTCAAGGAAAAGACTGTTAGGAACTATAGTCAAAATAAAGAATAAATCTCTTAATGATAAGGATAAGAAAACCATGACAAAGTACTTTTTGTCTGTTAAATCAAGAAGCCACGTATGCTATTTCTGTTCAAGGAGAGAGGGCCGCGAGAACTGTAAAACTTCCATAAAAGGGAACGAGATGATTAAAATAGTCCCTAGATGTAAATAGGACCTGCCCCTTTAAAGATCCAAAATGGCCGAGATCTCGTTAAGCCAATAGAAAGCAGTGACGCCCCTGCACAGGACGACGCGGGAAAAAGGGGCGGAGATTTGTCTTTATCTACAGACGCTGGGAAGACGATCCAAAAAGAGAAGACAAAACGAGCGCTCCCAGCTCTGAGCCAGGGGATCACGGAAGACCAGGGTTGCCGTGCCAACCAGCAAAAAAAAAGGACGGGCCTTGTGTTGCCGAGACGACCTGAGACAACAAAACCGGAGAAGACGTTCTGAGCGGCACCAGCCGATCAGATACATGAACCGACAGCCAAACCGAAGACGATGATTTTAGATATAGAAAGTAAATTCAGTACTTGTTTTATTCATTTAGTTTGTGTTTATTGGAATGGAATAAACACAGCTACATTAATGAATGATTACTTCACGCACTTTTGGCAGGAAGTTATTAATGCACTGGCTTGCGCACTGGCTCGCGCTCGCTACTGTCATCGGCCCGCTGTTAAGCCCGCATATAGGAGACCTGAGGAGACAGACTCGAGGCAGAGCGGAGCGCATCAGCACAGACGACGCGCACCTCGCCCGAGACATTGTTTATTATTATTATTATTAAAACGTACGTTTTTTATTAAAACGTTTCTTGAATTTCATGATTTACACAGTGAAAATCCCCATTTGAAATAATGTATATTAGTTATATATTTATTAGTAAAATAACGCCATTAGCCTTTTCATGTCACGCACCACCTAGAGGTCGCTCGCGCACGCGAGCCACAGTTTGGGAACCACTGGTCTAGACCATACCACACGCTGTCTAATGACCAGTGATGGGAGTAACGGCGATATAAAGAACGGCGTTACAGTGTTAGTTTTTTCAGTAACGAGTAATCTAACGGATTACTTGGGAGGGTTCGCCTGTCCCTGGACCCTTCTCCTCTCCTCAACAGCCCCCACCCTTGGACAGACTTTTGTTATTGGCTTTTGTATTGTCTCCCATGTGTTTTAACCTTGTGTTATCTTTAGTCTTGTTCCCTTGTTAATTGTTTTATTTGTCCTTTGTATGGTGATTGTTTACTCTGTCTAGTGTTCAGTCTTTTCTTGTGTGGTTAGTTTTGTTTGTTTCCCTGTTTATTTCCCCAGAGTGTTTGGTCTTGTGTTTCTCCCCATGTGTGCCTCGTTGGTAATTAGCCCTCCTGTGTCCCTTGTCTTAATTAGTCTGTCTATATATGCTGTGTGTTCCCTACCCTCCAGTATCGGTTCATTATTGGAGTTCATTGTTTTGAGATCCCTGTCCTGATGTTTCCTGAGTATCCTGTCCTTGCTGTTACCCTCATCCTTGCGCTGTCATTCGTTCCTTGTCTCCCTATTTCAGTAAGTCTAGTTTTTCAGTTTGTATTATCATCTTTGTTTTCGTTTTCATAAGTCTCCTTTTATTAGTGTTTATTTTGTAGATTAGTTGTGCCTTCCCCTAAAAGCTCTGCTGTGGTTCCTCTGTTTGTTTTTGTACCTGCTCTCATTTATGAGATTCCTTGTTTTGTTACCCTTTTTGAAGTAAAGACAATTTTTACACTTCACCCCTGGCTCCACGTCTCGTTCCACTCATCTGCCTGTTCTCTCCTCGTACTGTTCCGCGATTGGGTCCTCAGACAACACAATCCATAACATTACTCTTCCAATCTTAATAACGCTGTTACCGTTACTGCCAAAAAATGCGGCACGTTACTGTCTATGATTGAAGCTGTTTTTTTCATCAGACAGATCTCTGCGCCGAGAGGCATACTGTCCTTCTCAGCCAACCTCAGCGCGATTGGGGTAAGCCAATCAATGGTAGAGGTGGGCGGGTGCCTCCAGAGTCTGACACACAGCCACAACACAAGCGACTCAGTCAGCGTGAGACCGCGGTCCGTGTACGTTTTGATAGTTTGTTTGGCGGCCAAATAATCCAAAACGAATCCAACGAACAAAACAAGCGAGCAGTCAATGACAGTCCATGAGCGTTTTTTGTTCACTCTTGTGTTAGTTGTGTGTTGCACTGCAGTAGTGGAGGCTCTACTCTGCTGACATATTGTTGCACTTCCTGGTTTAATAGCACAGTCTGGTGCTCAGAGTCAGAGATATATATATCTTTATGTCATGAATGTCTTAAATGTCATGATTAGATTAGTTTAGATGATTAGATTAGATTCTTATATCTGTATGTTGTGTATGTCATAAATGTCATGAATTGAAAATGGGGGACCCTGATGTAAACAAGACGAAAGTCTTTCTCTGGTCTGCATCCCCTTAACAATTGTGTGTATTGAGCTGTACTGTACTGTACCCATTCTGCAAACTGTTAATTAAAATGTTCAATCAATCCGTATATATTTGTTATTTATTTTTGGTATAGTGCTTAACAAGCATAATTTAATGTTGCCCAGTTGTGGCCTGTTGAGGGGCAATACATGATATCAAAAGTTCCAAAACATCTATTGTATTTGTATGATCCACTATATAAACATAGTAATTATAATAATATCTACATACACGGCATTTGATTGGAGGCTAGTCTCACTCAGCAACATTAAAATAGTTTAGATTTGTGTATGTTGTTTATGTAAAAAAAAATACTTGAAAGTATCGCAATAGTTACTTTCTGAAGTAACTAGTTACTTTTAGAATTTGTAACTGAGTAAGTAATTTAGTTACTTTTGGGAAGAAGTAACTAGTAACTGTAACTAGTTACTTTTTAAAAGTAACTTGCCCAACACTGCTAATGACAGGCTGTCACTGCATGTCCCTGGAGTTTGCACTGAGGGGGTCAGCCCTATGTTCCCTCAGCCCATTGGTCCCACAGCCCTACAGTATGTTCCCACATTTTGAAGATCATTCTCAAAATTAGGCCCTATCTTCCCACAGCCCAATCGTCCCACAGCCCTATGTTCCCGGACGAACACAGAGGACAATTGGATACTAGGTTGGGTGTAATTGGCTACCAAATTAAGAGAAATTGACTATGAACAATGCCTGTAAAATGAGCCATACTATTGTCTCCATAGCTATAAGACAGAACACACGATGGGTCTGCAAACATAGCTAAAATTGTCATTAACGCTGGCCCCAAACAGTGCAGATGGCGATAGCTGCTGGCCGTGAATGAGTTAAACATCAACATCTTGGTAACCATAGACATTTAAAATCCATGATGTTAAACAATAATGTCTCTGTTTGTACCGGTGTTCATTTATTTGTGTATTCTTTAATCTTGTATCTTAACCATTTTAATATACTTGTTTTAACTGATTGTTTTCTTTATTTCGTAACTGTATTATTCTGTGTCACTTTAAGTCTAGACATCATTGTGAACGAGCGCTTGCCCTCAATGATTTCTTCGAGGATAAATAAAGGCAGTAATAGTTTCTCCAGTCATCGTTTTCATCTGAAGCCTCTCCAGGAGCTCGTAATGAAGCTCCATCAGTCCTCCATAAACAGCTGCAAGCAAGACTGTTCAACAGAGACATGTTGTAACGTGTAGCCAGAAATCACACTTCTCGTCAGGGCTGCAGCACACAGCAGCAGTTTCTCTCATGGTATAATGATTTGTGCCTTCAAGATAAAAGTGTGAGAATGTTGGATTGGTGAATGTTTTGGCCCGATGCAGGACCTACAGTCGAATACCTACATAGTTTTGAATAGTCAAATAACTGTGCCCATCCTGGGACCATTAAGCTGTGGGAACATAGGGCTGACCCCGTTATAGATGACACACTGAGAGCATGCAGGAGCATGTTCTGAGTATAAGGGTCCTATTGCTATAAATAAATAAATGTGTGGAGAAACATCTTAGTGAGGAACATGACATCTTAGCGTGACATCTCATTTAGTAATGTCAATACTGAATGACTGCGCGCTTGCCGCTTGGCTCTCAAGGCACCTCCTTGAGACGCAGCATCTGCGGTCATGAACCAGCAGGGCAGCACTATCCGCAATATACTAACAAGTCATTAGGATAATAGAATACTACTTTGCTGATTTATTACACACGTATACAGTATGTGCGTGTGTGTGTGCGCGCGCTGAGCCTGCCTCACAAAGCCGTTTCTCCATGCATTTATTTATTTCTAGCAATAGGAATAAATCAAACCAACAATAAATAATATCATAGAGAAGAAGACCGTATATGGCATATTAATACGGCACGGTGGTGTAGTGGTTAACACTGTCACCTAGAACACACCCTTTTTTTGAGAGGTCGGTTTGAGGTTGACAGCGTGCAGTAGCTTTGAGTTTGATAGTGAGACAGTTGTTTAAGTAAGTATAGGCGTAAGTATAGAGTAAGTAGTAGAGTGTTATTTTGTTTTTTGTATAGTGTAGTTTCCCCCAATGGCTTTTAGCTGTTTGCGGGAAATTAACGTTTGTCTCGAGACTTGACGGAACATCATGGCAATAAACAATTGGAACGGTGGGCGGAATACGAGACAGACGGATGAAATGAATGAATGAACATATTTAGTAGTTAAGATTAACAGTTGAGGTGGAGATAGAAGGCCCTGATAGAGTCACAATGATGGAGCTTTTGAGGGCGATAGAGTCAGAGTGTGGGACCGTCATTGGATGTCGATACAGGACGCCCAAGAAATATGAAATCATGTTGATGGATGAGAAGGTGAAGGAGAAACTGATGGACGGATTTTAAATCAAGGACAGTAGGATAATGGCAAGAGAACTGTCGAACGACGAGGTTGTCATCTCTTTTTTGGCTCTGCCTTTATATATAACACATGATGACATTCTCGGGAAATTGAAGCAATGGGGAGTGGCGGCGGTAACGCAGATTAAGAGAAGGATGTGGCCTGGAACGGACATTATAGACGGCACAAGGTTCGTAAAAGTGAAGTTCACTGAGTTTGTCAAATCCCTGCCGTATTCGACCCGGTTTGAAACCCAACAGGGGATGGAATATTTTTGAGTAATCCATAATAGGCAGGTGAGAGTTTGTAGGTTGTGTCTTCAGCCTGGTCACGTCCTAAGAGATTGCCCTGACTTTAAATGCCACAAATGTGGCCCGCAAGGGCACTATGCCAGAGAGTGTGACACTGAGGAAAAGTGCAGGGGGTGCGATGAAAAGTATGCGCAGTGTACATGCACGCCCTGGAACGAGGAGCAGGGTACGAGAGATGAGACCGGTGAGGCTGCCGAGACGGGTGGAAACGACGGAGGAGAAGCTACTGAGATGGAGAAAGCAGGTGGAGAGGATGAGGGCGAGGCAGAAGCAGATGATGAAGAAGAAGGAGGAAGAAGACGAAGGAGACGATGAAGCGGAGGAGGAGGATGAGGAAGAGGAGGAGACCATGCAGACCCCAGAGGGAGATCAAGTGGAGACGGTGACAGGAGAGAGCGCAGATCTGAGTGCGCGGCAGAGGGTACAGGAGAGCAAAGAGGCGGCAATAGATGACGAGGAGAGAGAGGTGACAGCGCGACAGAGAGAGAACACAGCAGGCCTAAATGACAACATAGATGTTTTTGATTCAGGACTGCTGAGGTCACTGATGTCCATGGAGAGACAGCTGGGATCAGGAGCATCTACAGGCGAACCAAGAGCTACTGGGTCTGTGCCGCGGAAGGGCGGATCTAATAGAGGCGTGCAGCGAAAGGGATGCGGCAGAGAGAATGTCTACATGCACGGAGGAGAGGAAGAAGAGGGAGGAGTCTATGGGAGACTCAGAGGGGGTGCCAGAGACTGGGGAAGAGGTGGGGGCTACGTCAGAGGATTCTGAGGAGATGGACACCAGCCCATCGGCTATCAACCTACTGAAAAGAAAATCAAGAGAGACCAGAGGTACTAAAGGGAGGTGTACTAAGAAGGTATGATATATAGGATAATCAATATATTTTTCATCATGTGTGCTGCCATCACTGTAACATTGCTTAATGTGAACGGACTGAGGAACAAAACTAAAATTGAGCAGGTGATATCAACTTTTAATACGGATATAGTGATGTTGCAGGAAATGAGGTGGACGGAAAGTATAATGAGTGATGTGAAAAGAAAATGGTCTGATGTATTATATGTAAATCATGGTACAGAGCGATCATGTGGTGTAGCAGTATTATTTAAAAAAGACGTAGTGGGAAATATAAAGGTAGGGAGGGTGATTATATTAGAATTTGAACATCAGGGTGTGTTGTTTAGATTAGGGAATATATATGCGCCCAATGTGGAGAAAATCAGGACGTTTTTTTTAAGGGCTAAAGGTGCACATGAAGGGGAATTGTTTGTTTGTCTGTGACTTTAACACTTTGCGAAGTAAGTTAGATACTACGAGCAAGATTTTCAAGTGTGACACAGCTAGAAATACACTAACAGAAATAATGTCTAGTGTGGATCTAGTGGATATGTGGAGAGAGGAGAACTCTGGGAAAAGAGTGAAACAAGTGGTGGCGGGCTGCTTAAGGCAAAGCCGGATTGATCTATGTCTGGTTAAAACGGGAAATACGGAATTACATTAACAATATAGAACATAAGTAAAAAAAAAATGAGTGGCTGTGTGTTTTGATTTAGGAATATAAATACAAGGGAGAGGTGGGGGTGTGTGGTGTTTAAATACAAGTGTACTGGGTGAGGAGAAATATAAAAAAAAATATATATGGGTATGTGAAAGCTGAAATGGAAAAACCCAATGTTTAATGAAAATGTGGGACAAAGTGAAAATGTATGTCAAAAAGATAAGTATAAGATATACAAAGGCCAGACATTATGAAAGCAAAAGAGAAGAATGGGAATTAAAGGAGTTGCTAGCGTAAGAAGAGGAAACATTTTAAGAAAATCCAGAAGACAGTGCAGAGAAGTATACAGAGCTAGAGGCAAAGTGGGCAGCGAATTAAAGGAGAAAGTGCATGGGAGCAATAATGAGGAGCAAGGCGAAATATGCCCTTGAATGACAGAGGTGCACCTAGTTTTTTCTAGCCCTAGAAAAAATGTTAACAGAGAAGGACATACATAAGAGAGCTAGAAAATGAAAAAGGGGAAAAGTGAATGACTTAGTTGGAATATTGGATACAGTGGAATATTTTTATAAAAAATTATACAAGAGTGAAGGAGTGGATATTGAATGTGTAAACAATGTACTGGAAACTGTGAAAATTATATTAGATGAGAGGGATAGAGTGATGTGTGATGGTGAAATCACTGAAAAAGAAGTGAGGGAAGCGATTCAGGGCTTGCAGACTAACAAAGGTCATGGGCTTGATGGTTTGTCAGGAGAATTTTACAGGGCTTTTGTTGGTCTGCTGGCACCTATTTTGTTGAAGGTGTACAGAGAAATAGAGAGGAATGGTGAATATAATGAAGCAATGACCACTGGTGTCTTGACAATTTTATTTAAAAACAAAGGGTGTGAAACAGTTAGAAGGATATAGGCCCATAAGTTTGTTGAACTCCGATTATAAGGTGCTTACCAAAATTCTGGCCAACAGGGTCAAGAAAGTAATTGGGAGCATAGTGGCGCCAACCCAGGCCTACAGTGTTCCGGGTAGGGACATCACATAAACTGTAAGAACGATTAAGGATGTAGTAAATTATGTAAATTATAATAATGATTGTGCAGTACTCAATGTGGACTTTAACAAGGCGTTTGACCGGGTTGAGCATTTTTTCCTGATCAGGGTCATGGAGACCTTTGGTTTTGGGGAGAGGATGGTCAACTAGGTACGTGTTTTGTATAAAGATGCAAAAATCTGTGTGAAATGTAACGGGTGTATTACAGATGTGTTTAGGGTGGAGCGGTCTGTTAGGCAGGGGTGTCCTCTTTCAGCTTTGCTCTATGCGATTTCCGCAGGACCTATGGCCACATACATAAAAAGTAATTAATAGGGTTGTGGCGGACTTTCTGTGGTGGGGGAAGTCACCAAAGATTGCCCACAAAGTCTTAATAGGTAAGTGTAATGAGGGTTGTTTGAATTTAATTGACATAAAGGTAAGGAAGAAAACTGTAAGATTGAAATGTGTACAGAAATATATTTACGATGAGACCAAATACGGATGGAAGTGTTTTTTTAAAGAGAGCCTAGAGAAGGTAGGTAGGTGTGGTGACAATAGCTTATTTATGGACTTTAAGCCTTTAATAAAATATACCGGAGATGTATAATAGAGAGGTACTACAGGCATGGGCCGAGTACCTGCCCAACATAGTATATGATTGTGTGGGACTGGATATGGTTTTGAACCAGCCAGTATTGCTGAACCCCAGGATATGCCACAATAAGAATGTATTGTATAATAAAATCTTCCTGAGAGCAGGGATGACACAGATAAAGTATTTTGTATATGAGTATGTGCCAGGTTTCCTCCCGGTGCAGGCCATTTATGACAATGTAATCGAGGTGGATGATGAATATCGTTTTGCAACTGTCGTGTTCAATTTTGAAAAAATTCAAACTGGCTTGCCGAAGGAATGGAGAGAGATAATAGAGAGAGAGTGTGTCGAGAATAGGAGCTGTAGTCTTCCAGAATTAAAGGTAGGAAAGGGGAATGAGCAGGGGTTTGGACAGTGTGAGGAGTTAAGATATTTATCGATTTTTTTGTAACAAGAGAAAGAGCATCGGAACAGGTGTGGGAGAAAGTATTTCCGGGGTTGGTGGAGGATCAATATGGGAAAATGTGAATATAAAGTTTAATAATATCGAATGTGATCATAATGATTTTATGGTAAGACAGAATAGGGTCTATACAAAAACAGTGTTACATCATACACAGTGTTGACAGAAATGGCTATGGGGCGACAATAATATACTCATGAGGCATGACTTCTACCTTGAGCCCTTAATCGGCGTGGTTTATTATTTGCATTGGTTCATAGTACAGCAGCACATGAGGTCTCCTCTCCGTGAGAGGTTGATGGGGAAGAGATAGAGGGGGAGGAGACATCTCCTTAAATACCCTCCACCTGGCGGTAGCATTAGCGGCTCCGCCTATAGCGCCATCTAGTGGAAACAGTTATGTACAGTCAGTGGAAACAGTTGTGTACAGTTAGACAGTTACTTGCAATCCTACATATAACCTCTAACTTTAACACACAGATAAGTAGAACATGCGATGTCTGCAAATGAAAAGATGAACGTTTTATGCACATGTTCATTGAGTGTGAAGGCCTGCAGGGCTTCCATGCGGAGCTCAAAGAGGGCATGACGGTGAGCTGGGGAATAATCAAATATACAGATTGGAAGAGATATTTTTTGTTTGGTGCATTAGATGGAAAAAAGGAGGAGAGAAACCTCATGAATTATGTATTGAGTCATGCCAGGTATGCGGTTGTCTTGAGAAGGCAAATAGATTTTTCTGAGCAGAGAAAGGTGGAAGTATGGCAATTTTTTTTAATTTAATGAAAAGGGATGTTATGTTGACAGAGAAATTGCTGAGTAAGGAGATATTTAAGAGATGGTTCATTAACACAATGGCGCCCGACCACGGATATACGTGTTTCGAATCCATGCTTAATGGACCGAAGGACGGATATATCCGTGGCAAGTTGTTTTGGCTTTTATTCCATTTTAATAACCTATTCAAGGTCGCCGAGCTGCACTGCAGATGTACCCTACTCTTTGAATTCGAGAAAGTGCATTACCGGCCAGATCCTCTATCGCGATAATGCAGTGTTCCCTGTGGCCGAAGTTGTCTCTTTTTTTTTTATCTCTAATGTCGTTTTCTACTCACCTGAAGCGATAGCTATTGTCTGTTGCGCGGAATACGTTTTGGATCGCGGATTTCACTATGCAATAAGGGGATTTATCATCAGCCAATGGACATATCGATCTACCAGATGGCGATCGATAATGTGGAAATGCTCGGGGGGATCCAACCGGCTCATGGTAAGATCTTTGTCACGTAAATTACATGCTGATCAGAGCTTGCTATGATACTCAACCAGCCGACCAGCGTATGTGGCTACTTAGACGAACACGGTTATTGGTAATCAATAATCAGAAACGACATCCCCCGCCCCCCCCTTTCATGCATACATGCTTGAGGACCATACCGATCATATGCAGTTTGAGTTTTAACTGTAGCTTATGTATAACGGAAATGCCATTGGATATAACGTTAGTAGCTATTAGCCCTTTATCTAGCCTTCCAGGAAATATACTAGACTAAATGCCGTATAACGCTTATATTCACGGCGCTATAAAATGAGAACGTATTGATGAAAAAATGATTTCTTTAATCCATTTTGAAGGGATGGTTTATGGTCTCAATTGGCAATGAGAATGGACAGATAGCAATACTATAAAGTATAGATTTAGCTCTACAAACAGCCCCAAGTCTGTTTACATATGCTGGTCGTCTCTAGTGATATTAGACTCATCCCAGTGGCCGCCAATGTGTTAACAGTGTTAAAGCCCAACCTCCAGGTTAAACCCTACTGATCAATTATGGGTAGTTTACATCATTGGTATATAATTTCATTATTTATTTTTTTCCATTTGACACCGGAAATGCCACTCTGAAAGAGTTTAAAAGGTCCATGTACGAATAACATGCACGCGCGAATCAAAAAAGCTTATCAAACGCCGACGTCACTACAGGTGCATATTAATGAACCGAATCTAAAAGCTTATCAGACGCTAGCACGGCCGTGACGTCACTTCAGGAAACGTATGCCTTGCCCGTCCGGGTCATAGTACTACTCGATATATGGCGCTGGGCGCTGGCTAACGTTAGCATTATGTCTACTGTCGTGAACCATTTGAGATCGGGGCATGTAGAGGAGTTTGAGTCCTCTTCTCAGACCTATGTGGTGGTTCTCTCCTCTTTGTGTGCCCCCGTCCTCGCGGGTGTCCTGCCGGGGAGCTTGTGGACGCGACGGCGGCGGCGGCCGTAGGGTGTTTGAGCCTGTAGCTTTAGTTAGCTCATAGCTATCGTGTACCACTAGCCTTTGCGGGCTCGAGCACCCTGCGGCTGCCGCCGTTGTCGCGTCCGTGGGCTCCCCGGCGGGGTACCCGTGGGGACGGGGTGTACAGAGAGGAGAGAACCATTTTGGGTCGGCCGTTCATGCCGGCCAGCGAGCCGGATGTCGGGATATGTTGTTAGCACAATAGCTACCAAGCTAAGCTATGTTAGCTACTAACTTTTATAAACACAATACGACACAATGATTTACATTATTACAAATATGGTAACGTGGTTGTGGCTTTTACAAATAGTGGTTAGCTTTAGAGATGGATGGCTATAATCACGGAGCAATAGTGTTAGGTGAAACAGATACATTTTCATTCGGCTAGTAGTAGCAAGCATATATCTATGGTAGCAAGGCTCTCTGCCTGCAGTGCCTGCCACTAGCTGTGTGTGACTCTCAGCGCCCCCTGGTGAGCCCCCTGGTGCCCTGCACCTGTTGTGACGAGATAATTTCGATTACACACGCACGTTATGAACCATTGATTAAAATATCCACGTGCCTGGTGATTGTGTTGGGCAGACAAAATGTTTGATAAAAACACTAAAACTGGGTAAATTTCAATACTTTTTTTTCCCTTCGTCATGAAAGTCACTGTTGGCCTAGTCCACATTGTTTACTAAACAAAAATACAACGTGAAGGTTGGCCTTTAAATGTGTTAGGTTTGAAAAAGGTAAAGTAGAGTTTGGTTTTGGATCGGTTTTTTTTGGGTTTGTTTGGGTGGGATAGGGGAGGTTTTTGGTTTCTTTGTGGCTTGTTCTGTTTTTTTTTTCTTTTGTGTTGGTTGATTTAGGGAGACGCAAAAGAAGGGGGTGGGCTATGCCTGGGAAATGTGAGTAAGAAATTGAAATAATATAGTGTGTATATATATAGAAAATGCATAAAATGTAAACAGATTATTTTTGACAATAAAAAGATAAAATAAATTAATAAAAAACACTGTCGCCTCACAGCTAGAAGGTCCAGGGTTCGATTCCCGCTTCGGGACCAGGTTGCCGCGTTGCCAGTTACACACACAGTAAATTTCGCAGAGTCAATTTTACTCAAACTGAGTACAAAATGTACTCGGTTTTACACTCGGTTTTACACATACACAACTGAGTTTGAGTAAAATGTACTCGGTTTGAGTAAAATGTACTCTGCGAAATTTACTGTGCAGGTGCAGTATCTGTGTGGAGTTTGCATGTTCTCCCGGTTTCCCCTCCCGATAAGATAAACCCAATGGAAAAACATGCAGAACAGATCGCTAACGCTGTCGCGTCCCAGACGAAGACGGGCAGGAGCACTTGGATTGGTCCCCGGGCATGGCCCCATGCGGCAGCCCATGTCTGTTCCCGGCTGTCCTTGGGGGGGAAGGACGACGGGATGGGTCAAACGCAGAGAGGAACATTTCATCGGCAACCCAAAACAGAAAAAAAAAAACTGTGTGTGTATCTGTGTGTGCCGCCCATCATATGTGTGTCACTGCATGACGACATTGTCAACTTGTGCAATGAATAAAGACTTCTTCAAAGTCCAGTTTAATCTTTAATACAGTCTATTACACTATACAATAGCTATATCCACGGCGATTGGGTTACTTCTTATTTATTTAGTTAGTAGTGTGTAATGCTCACAATGCCTCATTAAGTTATGACTAGGGCTGTCAGTTTATCGCGTTAATTAGATTAATTAATTACTCAGCAAATTATCGCGTTATGAAAATGAATGCAACATTTATTAAAAGATTCGAATAATATATTTTTGTATATACAATTACATTTTTTTTTTTTATTATCTCATTCATTCCATAAGAATGTAGAATACACACCCTTCCACGCCCTTATATGGGCAGCTTCCAACGCCATCTTCCCCAGACTCTCAGCTGATCTGGCAACAATCAGCCCAGCTGAGAGTCGTCAGCTCATCACCGGCCCGGATATCAACCCTGCGGATCCTGCTCCTGATCGCCTGTTATTCCATCTAACCTAGGTACGAGGACGGTACCCAGCTTGCCTGCTCTCTCTGTATTGCCTGCCATGTCCTAACCTCTGTTCTCCCTGTGCCCAGGACCACCACTCTCGGCCGACGCTGTCTCCTGACGTACCACCCACCCGGACGTTCCTGAGAAACTCAAGCAAGAGTCACTACTCGTCCAATGTCGCACATTCTTGTATATTCTCTATTGCCTTGTCTGCTCAGAACCCAAAGGAATTAAAACCTACCTAAAACGCTCCATTCTCTCTCTCGCTGTGTTCTGCTATTGGGCTCCGCCACTGCTGCCCTAACACAGGGAATGTATTCCCAGTGTCAGAAATACTGTGTCTGTTACTAAGCTTGAGTAAATTGTAATGAACCAAATGAGAATCAATTACATTTTTTATTTGTATGTATATATGTAAAACATGAGTGTTAATGATACAAATATTGTCGTATTTATTATCATTCTGTCTGTAGGATTGAAGTGACGGTAGCTGATCCCCAAGGACGTCTCCCACAGACAGCTGTTGAAAACACAGGTAAATAATAAGTAACCCAATCGCCATGGATATAGCTACTGTATAGTAGTGATGTGACGATTCATCGATTTGCATCGGTGCGCCGGCATACACGTTGACGATGCAAGTGCACCGGTGGAATAAGTCCGCGTCGGCAAAATGCCAGGCTGAACTCGCGATGCATCTTGTTGTAGCGTCTTTGCACCGGTCAAAACCGATGCATTGATATAATTTCCTCTCATCCACTTGTCAGCAGTGCACTGTGACTGCACACACACACAGCAGATACTATTGCTTTGCTACTACATAAGGCGAGAGCCGCGTCACAGTTATCAACAAACAGTGGAAGTCAAGGAGACATGAATAGAATTGCCCAACATGCTAACGCCAGTTAGCCGTTCAGCTAACGCTAAACTATAGTGTCTAACTAAAGTGACTCTGCAACACCAGTAACATTAGTGAGGAGGGGGGGGTATATTGAAGACGCTTGACAACAGGGGTTCAAAGATAACTTCACATTTATTGGTTATTCATTTCTTAATTATATCGCTTCATGCAATCCATCCAGCTCCGTGTTGTTGACAATAATGCTACGGTCGGAAAGTATCTGACGCATCCTAGTGACCTAGTCTAGTGTGTGACATCATCAACTGTCGCCGGCCGCTCAGACGGGGAGGGGCTCTCTCTCTCTCTCTCTCTCTCTCTCCTCTCTCTCTCCTCTCTCCTCTCTCCTCTCTCTCTCGTGTGTTTTTAGCTAAAGTGGATAGAAAAGACAGTTTATGCAAAAGTCTTCTTAGGCACCCAAGAGTTTTTATATAAATTGTCTTACAGTAGATTCTTTTATTTTTAATAATAATATAAGCTGCATATAAGGAATACAACCAAATCCTCTGTCATACCATAAAATTGTATTATTTATTATTATTATTATTTTGCATCGTGTTGAATCGCATCGTATCGCCCCGAATCGCATTATGTTGAATCAAATCGTATCGAATCGTATCGTATCTCAACAGGGGGTGAATCATATCGCATCGCATCGCCCGGTGCTTCAAATGTATCGTTAATGTATCGTATCGTTGCCACCGTATCGAGATGCACATCGCATCGGCCTCAGTGAGGAGATGCACATCCCTACTGTATAGTGGAATAGACTATTAATATGCCATGAGAGGTTCGCTAACTGCCAGAAGACTGCGGTGGTGATGGAAGCGCTTGCGGCCACCCAAAGAAAACGCACAATTACTCAGTAGTATTTATATATTTTATACCCAGTTTCATCACATGTGCATTGTATATTACTATTGCACTTTACTGTTACATTTGAACTCTGGTTGGATGTTGTATTGTAATTGTGCTGTATAATAACAATATATTTAACAATACATCGCAAATCGCTTCCGCGCTACCTGTTGAATGGGTCAGCATGGTGCAGATGCAATGCTGACCCTCTTGCTGTTTTGCACACGCCTCTGTCGCCTTATAAGGAGCTGGTGGGGCGTGTCTGTATGCAAATTCAGGTGTACGAGAACGCGCTTCCAGTTTAAGAATGAGTGTCGTTTTTCATTCATGGGAGCTGCAATGATTTTGGTCACTTACCGAGACCGCTTCACGCGTTGAGGAATCTGCAGGAAGGTTTCTGTAAATTTTTTCTTATAAATTTTTTACCAAGATATTTACAAAGGTACTTACAAACATGTTCGAGAATGAGGACCAATTATGTATAGTCAAAGGCGTGCCTCCGAGAGGAGTTAACTGTAGAAAAAAACATCTTCTTGAGCTGAGGATCTTCAAGGTTCAGGGATCCGTTTCAAGATTCAATATGGGGCCCTTACTGTATCTTATCCCTACAACCCCCTCCCCCCCCCCCCCCCCCCCCCCCCCCGCATGTGAGAGAATGTAAAGCAGGCCTATCTGACACACAGATTTGTAACTATTATCAGGAAGTTATCTTGCTCTCTCTCAGAAAGAAAACACACACTGGCTTCAGCAGTGATTCTCAAACTGTGGGGTGGAAGCAAATGGAGAGAGAGAGAGAGAGAGAGAGAGAGAGAGAGAGAGAGAGCCCACGCTCACACACAAGTGACATTTTCTGCTGACTTTTCAGCTCTACAATCTCAATATGCATAATGCTACAGTGACATCCTGTATACCGAATTAAACGGCACATTACAAGGCTTCTGGAGATATAATGCATTATTCTACCTCACCCAGAATCACAATGAGAAGCCAATGAAAATATTATGTGTTAGGTGAATTTGCATAGAGATTTACATGACTTGGCTTATGACAGGACCAAGTTTTCTTCTACAAAGTGAAAGACTTTGCAGTTGAACATCTTCCTGTACTGGCGATGTGCTTTTTCAAGCTTTCTACTGGAGGTCAAGTCATCACATCTGATCTTAAAATGTAAATGAGCTCATTTTGATTGGTTTCTTATCAATTGGACGCCCACACACATAAACATACACATACACACAGTGAGGGATCTGTGTGAGTGCTTTGACATGCCTGGTAATCCACCAGGATTAATTATCCTTACATGTAATGAGATGTGACACAGACACACACACACACACACACACACACACACACACACACACACACACACACACACACACACACACACACACATGCATGCATGCACGCACGCACGCACGCACGCACGCACGCACGCACGCACGCACGCACACACACACACACACACACACACACACACACATATATAGATACACACACACACACACATTTGGCACATGTTGGAACATTTTCTCCAAGGAGAGTTCAATGTCATCAATCATTGCTGACTTTGTGTGTCAGGAGGACTTTCAACTTTTTTTTGTTTTTTCATATTGAGTAAATGTAGTCTCTGTGGGAGCCCGGCTAATCAAAACATAACCCCTCGACCCGATCCGGGTCCTGACCCGCTCTGGGTTCTGACCCGTGGGGTAAGACACACTGATATGGCCTATGTGATATTTCAGATTTAGTGTCTCGTGCTGGGAGCCAGACAACAAGTAAAACACGCTGGGAACGTCTTCCTGTGGGGACTCACCAGAATAACCCGTGACTCAGCCTGGGTGTCGGCCCACTCTGTGTACATGTCATGTTATTCATGTGGTCTGGTACCCTTGGAGCCGGCTTGTGAAAACACCAGGGAACCTACAAGGTTTCTACATTCTTAAAGTTTAGTCACTGATATGAGGGAAGTAAATAACTGATCTGGGACCAGCACTGAAGGACAAAGACAAGGCACTGCAATCAGAAGGAACAGTGAATGATGGCAACGTACCTTGCAGCCTTGGAAACCTTGCAGCCAATGAAAGACATATTTCAGCCGAAACATTTGTCTTTAACCTGTTAAGCCGTAGCCATATTATCTGAAAATTTGAAAAAGGTACATACCTAAGTAAATGGAAGATTACTTCACTTCCAAAAGGTCCATTTACATGTTCATGTTATCTAGGGACATATATGGACCTCAGGAAATGTATTCCCAGTGTCAGAAATATTGTGTCTGTTACTATGCTTGAGTAAATTGTAATGGACCAAAGGAGAATATAATTTTTTTTTTCATCTATGACATTGAATAACACCATGCTAACATTGACCAGACGTGAAAAATATAGGACAGGCATGTATAAGCATTCTGCTTCAACCTGTACCTTTTCAGTCACTGCCAAATCAAAGACTGTTGAATGATTGTGCATATTGTATTGTGTGTGATGACTCAATAAAACTACTACTACTACTACTACTACTACTACTACTACTACTACTACTACTACTACTACTACTACTACTACTACTACTACTACTACTACTACTACTACTACTACTACTACTACTACTACTACTACTAAAACAGTTCTGATAGCAATCAGTAATATAAGTATTTGAGTATTTGGTCAGTGACATGGGTCTCTCAGTCCGTTTATCTCGCAGCAAAGCAGAAGATAAATGTATAGTAAACTCTGCAGCAGTTGTATGGATATCTGTTAGCATCAGGAAGTGTCCAACTGTCTCCAACATCTTGTTGGTGGTTTCTTCACTGCTAGCTAATGTTTATTATAACTGTATGGGCTTGGATCAGGCTAGCAGGCTATGGATCGACTCTGTAATTTAAGTATTATATAGTAATTTCTGGAGGAAACCCAGACTATGCTTGCCCCCTATTCCCACGGTTCCACCTATCCAACCGAACCAATCCACTAAATACACTATTCGGCTCCACCAACGCGGTTCTGGTGCGGCTCGCCGCTCATCCAATTTGCCCACGGTGTCCACTTTAAAACCCTTGTGGTCTGTTCTGTACGAGGAAATACCTAGATCCACAAAGAATGGATTGCACGGAGCAAGTTGCACCCTTACTTATAATTCATTATGAATTGAAAATGGGGGACCCTGATGTAAACAAGACGAAAGTCTTTCTCTGGTCTGCATCCCCTTAACAATTGTGTGTATTGAGCCGTACTGTATTGTACCCATTCTGCAATCTGTTAATAACATTTTCATTCAATCAATCACCGTGCAGATTGATTGATTGAATGATTTTTTTAACAGAAGTTTTATTAACAGATTGCAGAATGGGTACAATACAGTACGGCTCAATACACACAATTGTTAAAGGGATGCAGACCAGAGGAAGACTTTCGTCTTGTTTACATCAAGGTCCCCCATTTTCAATTCATAATGAATTGTAAGTAAGGGTGCAACTTGCTCCGTGCAATCCATTCTTTGTGGATCTAGCCCCAGGTATGTGTGTCAATGCACACTTTTTAGAACTGTATATAGTAATATTTTTTTTAGTCATCTTATTTTATTCTATGCTAAATGTATTGTATTGCACTGCACACTTTTTAGAACTGTATAGTAATCTTGTTTTATTCATCTTATTTTATTCTATGCAAAATGTATTGTATTTTATTATTGGTTTTAATATTTTATATATTTGGTTTATTATTGATGTTAATGTGTAATATTGTATTATTGGAAGCTGCTATAGTCGAGGGACCACAATAAATAGATGTTCACTCTTCTTGCTGTAAAGTACTGAAATAAGTGACAATAAAGGAATCTGAATCTGAATCAAATGTCTTTGTTTATATACCGATAATTCATTGTCGTGTAATTATGCACTTTACCCATTTGCACTGGTTATATCCCGAATGTAAGTACAGGTAAGTATTTATATTGTAATGTTTAGAATTACGATAAGTATAAGTAAGTATATTGTCAGTATAATGATTGTAAGTTATCCTGAAGTTTAGAATTATAAGAGCAGGTAAGTATATTGTCTGTGAATTGATTAAGTTATCCTAAATATCTTGGCTTCACTTGACTAATTGCTTTCTTGTCATCCTATTCAGACTGATCCAATTCCAAAAGTAAACCCCCCGTCTAAAGGCCACATTCCTGGAGCTCAGCGTTATCTGGGATCGGGGAAAGATTCTTTCCAGGGATTCCAAGATTCAAGATTCAAGAGTTTGAAGATTCAAGAGCATTCCCTATTGGCTCGGGATATCTGGGTGTTTGCTTCTCTCAAGAATGGGGTCTCTTTCCCATAAAAAGACATTATAACATCGACCTCTATCGGGCAAACGCTCAGCTCCCCCACTGAGGCCACTCCACCAAGTGGAGTCTATCACGGGCCAATGTGATCTTATCCAGCGTCTTGGCTGTTACCGTTATCTTGCTAGCAGAGCTAAAAATAAATATGTGACCAGGAACATATAATAGTGGCTTGTTAACCCTTTCACTGCCACACTACAGAAGGTCGGTAGTGTGATAGTCGGTAGTGTGATAGTAACGGGTTAACCTTCTGTACTGTGGCAGTGAAAGGGTTAACCGGCTGTTGTGTGGCAGTGAAAGAGTTAACCTTCTGTGTATTGTCGCAGTGAAAGGGTTAACCGTTTGGTAGTGCGGCAGTGAAAGGGTTCACATTTCTATTTTACATTATATAAAAGTACAGGTTCTTACCTTCAAAATAAGCCATCACTTGTACAAATCGGGCGGTTACTTTTCAATCTATGGCTTATGAACCATGACACTAACACAATTCCTATTTGAGAGCCAGAGGGCCTCAAAAGAACTAAGCCATTATCTTAACTATGCATAATAGATCACTTTACACAGAAATCAGTGCTATTATACTGTATCTGACCTGTATTAACAATAGCTCAGATAAATCATACCATAAAAGAGTAAGAAAATAAAAGACCAAACACTATAAAAAATATACTATAATTGGGCGGCTGGGTAGCGCAGTGGACTAAGCGCCTGCCTACCACCGCGGAGACACTGGTACACCACAGTCGTCCATACTAACACAATTGGCAGTGTTAGCGGGTGGGAAGCCGGTGGGGTGTGTATCCTGGTTGTTGTAAACAGCGACTCCTACAGGTCGGTCGGGGCGCCTGCTCAGCGAGGAAGGGAACTGGGGGAAGTAGTGTGATCCTCCCACGTGTTACGCTCCCCCAGTGAGAGTCCTCGCTGTCAGGTGAAAAGAAGCGGCTGGCTGACTCCACATGTATCGGAGGAGACGTGATAGTATATCAACCCTCCCTAGGCAGGCAAGTGGGGGGAAATGGGAAAGGGGGAAAAAACAACGACCATGAAGGGAATTGGCATAATGACTAAATTGGGATGGGAGAAAAATACAGAAAAAAGGGGAGAAAAAGCAGATACAAAAAATAAATATATATATATATATATACTATAACTAAAATGTACAAAATGCAAACATTTACAAAGTGCATCCTGCTTAATGTAATTAATGTGAAGAGTTCACAGGTCATACTGGCCTACTGTAATGGTGTGCTATAGAGTTCACAGGCCTGTCACACATTATAGTTATACTCTGTTTAGCTTTGTCTCTTGGTTGCTTGATGCTGTGGTGCATGTGGGTGTTGTAACAGTGTGCTACAAAGTTCACAGGACTGTCATAATAACATAGTTATACTCTCTGTTTAGATTTGTCTCTTGGTTGGTTGGTGCTAGGCATGTGATATATTGGGCTTTATCATCATATATATCAACACAGTTCATTATTCAATCGACTTCATCTGCAAACACGCTCTCATGAAGCTCTGGTGCATCTTTCTCCTCATAGTCACACACAGCCTCCGTTACAAATTCACCTGTAGCGTTATGCGAGATGTCCAGATCAGGGATAACGCCATCAACGGATTCACTCTCGCTCTCGCTCCTGTTTGCCGGCTCACTGTCTTCATTGAGATAATCCAAAATAAATTGGCCTAACAGAGAATTCGCCAATACGATTAATAGCTGCTGCCAACGCTGATGCTGTGTTCTCCATACCGGTTCTGCATAGTGGTTAACACTGTCGCCTCACAGCAAGAAGGTCCAGGGTTCGATTCCCGCTTGGGGACCAGCTTTCCATGATGCCAGGTACTCAGGTGGGGTATCTCCCAGGCCTTTCTGTGTGGAGTTTGCATGTTCTCCCTGTGCTCGCAAGGGTTTCCCCCCCGATAAGATAAACCCAATGGAAAAACATGCACAACAGATCGCTAACGCTGTGGCGTCCTTGACGAAGACGGACAGGAGCACTTGGTCCGCGGGGCGCGGCTCACGTTGACGCCCTATCTGCTCCCGGCTGCCCATGGGGGGAAGGACAACGGGATGGGAAAAGTGCAGAGAGACATTTCATCGGCGACTCAGTGCATGTGTGTGTGAGTGTTCCTGTGGGTCGCCCATCTCGCGTGTGTGTTAAAAAACTGCATGACAAATAAAGACTTCTAGTCTAACAATTATATTATTAGAACTCCGGTCAGAGTGAGTGCGGTGACACAAAGCCATACAATCTAACAATAATACAATGTATTTACAAGTCGTATTAAGTTGTGCAAATAAGGAGACATCAATTATAGAGAAACTTGTCCAATATCTCCATTTCGACCTATTTCTGAATTCTGGAGAATCGTGAGCTCCTTAACAATATGGTCTAGACCGTGCCGGGTCACATATGCATAATTGTTGTGATTAACAACAACAACAAGAACAATACATGTGTAAGATGGATATGAACAAATGTATGACCGTATGTATAATGACACGATTAGGCCACGGTGCCAAGTTTGGTAGCAAAGATAGACCATGATAGACCTCAACATCCAAACAATTCTGCATATTGAACTGGTTTAGGTAAGGGGCATTGAAATCTCATCGTTTGCTATGTCCACATTGTATTCTCGTAATCCACCAGGGCGACAGTGGCTCAGGAGGTAGAATGTTGTCTGGTAATCTGAAGGTTCCCGGTTCGATTTCAGCACTTATCCCCTAACTGCTCTCGATGGGCAGGTTGGCACCTTGCATGGTTGCCTCCGCCGTCGGTGTGTGAACGTGTGAGTGAATGGGTGCATGTGAGGCATAAGTTGTAAAGCGCTTTGGATAAAAGCTGTTTATAAATGCAGTCCATTTACCATCCAATCTTGACACAACTTGAACTGCCTGAATTGTTTTTGCAGAGTAATGAGGATGGAAACAGCAAGTGTCTGGTGAAGGACCATCGATCTCAATGAAGGCCAGGGCCTGCATCATGCAGTGGTTACTGAGACACATCCTGAAGACATGAAACATAGGTGTAACACCATCCTCTCTGCACCACCTACACCACCACCAGCCTCTCTACACCACCTACACCAATACCACCTATACCAACACCATCCTCTCTACACCACCTACACCGACATGTAACACCATCCACTTTACACCACCTACACCAACACCATCCTCTCTACACCACCTACACCAACACCATCCTCTCTACACCACCTATACCAACACCATCCTCTCTACACCACCTACACCGACATGTAACACCATCATCTTTACACTGCCTACACCAACACCATCCTCTCTACACCACCTACACCAACACCATCCTCTACACCACCTATACCAACACCATCCTCTACACCACCTACACCGACATATAACACCATCCTCTTTACACCACCTACACCAACATGCAACACCATCATCTATACAACACCTACACCAACATGCAATAAATAAATAAATTCCCTATCCAAAAAGAATAAAATAAAAAATTTAATAAATGCCCTACCTACCCATGGCCTTAACTGACAACCAACAGGAAACAAACACTATTTTCTTTTACTGTATGCCTAATAAAATAATGTATGACTGAAGTGATGGAGACCATGTTTGAAGGCAAACAAAAGCAAATCCTCCTCAGATAGCACAGCAACCAGAATAACTGAAATACTGACTGGTGATTTGATTAAACAGCTTTGTGATAGAGTAAGCACAGTGCATTTCCATAGCTGTGAATGAGTCCACTGACACCACTGAGAAGCCTATTTTCTGAAGAACCGTTCATGTTCTGAAGAACTGTTAATGTTATGAAATGTTATTGCTAAAGTAAAGATTGAGAAGATTGGATCAGTTGTACTTTTTTTTAATACTTGAAACCCTTTTTTTGTGGAATATTTGATGCGGCCCAAAAAAAAATTTAAAACAGTATTGTACTAATATAGTAGTAATAATATAGTATTAAAAATGTTTTCCTCTATATATATTTAATACAACAGTATTTTGCTAATATAGTAGTAATAATGGTTTCCTCTATATTTAACAGTATGTTGGCGGAAACTTTGGTGTACCCCTCAGGAATTGCTTCATCTTAAGAAAGTCTGCTATGTAAG
>NC_140173.1:92332215-92357215 GCF_963971535.1 Notolepis coatsorum
CTGACTTAAAGGTGCAGCAGTCACCCCCAATCTAAAAAAACCCGGTCTGGACCCCGATAACCTCAACAACTTCCGCCCCATCTCAAACCTCCCCTTCCTCAGCAAGGTCCCTCGAGCGCGCAGTAGCCGCCCAGCTACAGAGTCACATGGCCTACCATGACCTGTTTTGAACCACTCCAGTCTGGGTTCAGGGCTAACACAGCACCGAGACCGCCCTGATCAAGGTGACAAATGACCTCCTCATGGCTGCTGATGCTGGCAACATCAACATCCTCATCCTCCTGGACCTCTCAGCTGCCTTCGACCACCATCTCACACTCAATCCTCCAGACCGCCTGGAAAGTGTCCTTGGCATCACTGGTACCCCCTTGTCCTGGTTCACATCCTACCTCACCAACAGGTGGCAGTATGTTTCCCTCGGAGGCTCCAGGTCAGCTCCAGCACTTGTTAAACAGGGTGTTCCCCAGGGTTCGGTGCTAGGTCCGCTCCTTTTTATGATTTACCTCCTCCCACTCGGTGACATCATAAGGAAACACGGCATCCACTTCCACTTCTATGCAGACGACACACAGCTCTACCTCCACACCAAACCCTCGGCCCCCCTTCCTCCCCCCTCCCTCACTGCCTGCCTCCAGGACATAAAAACATGGATGACCACCAATTTCCTTCAACTCAATAGTAAGAAAACCGAACTCATAGTTGTAGCCTCCCCAGCCCTCCTCCAAAAGATCGACCACCTTGTTCTCTCCGTGGATGGCTACTCCATCTGCCCCTCCACAGAGGTAAGGAACCTGGGCGTCATACTGGACTCCACCCTCTCATTTCACCCTCACGTCAAGTCTGTCACCAGATCCGCCTTCTTCCACCTCAGAACCATCTCCCGCCTCCGCCCCTCACTCTCCGACACCTCAGCGGAAACACTCATTCACGCCTTCATCACTTCCCGCCTCGACTACTGTAACGGAATCCTTCTTGGTGCCTCCAAGAAGGTTCTGGATCGTTTACAGTACGTCCAAAACTCTGCTGCGAGGGTCCTCACGCGCACCAAACCCTGGCAGCACATCACCCCCACCCTGCAAAAACTCCACTGGCTCCCCATCAACTATCGAATCCCCTACAAGATCCTCCTCCTCACCTACAAATCCCTGCACGGGTTGGCCCCTTCCTACCTGACCAACCTACTCCACCCCTACACTCCAGCACGAGGCCTCCGATCCTCCAACTCCGACCTCCTCACCATCCCCCGCACCAGGCGTTCCACACTGGGAGTCCGAGCTTTCGCTGCAGCAGCCCCCAGACTGTGGAACTCCCTCTCCCCCCTCATCCGAGGCTCTGACACCATCAACCTCTTCAAAACCAAGCTAAAAACCCACCTGTTCACACTTGCCTTCACGCAACACGGCCCCGCTCCCAAGTAGCCCACCCCTGACTCTTTTTAAGCCACAGATTCCGTTGTTTTGTTTTGTTTTGTTGTTTGTTTGTTTGTTAATTTTAACCACTTCATCCAATTGGACAGAACTTGCCTCCTTTTTTATTTATTTTTTATCTCTTATCTTATTTGTTTTTTCTTGTTGTTACTATACACAGATCTTTTATGTATTTTATTATATATATTTTTTCAATTTTATTACTTACTTTTATTTTTTCCATCCTTTCCTTGTACAGTGTCCTTGAGTCTGAGAAAGGCGCTTCTCTCTTAAAATTCAATCTATTATTATTATTATTATTATTAAAGCTAGTGGCAGGCACTGCAGGCAGAGAGCCTTGCTACCATAGATATATGCTTGCTACTACTAGCCGAATGAAAATGTATCTGTTTCACCTAACACTATTGCTCCGTGATTATAGCCATCCATCTCTAAAGCGAACCACTATTTGTAAAAGCCACAACCACGTTACCATATTTGTAATAATGTAAATCATTGTGTCGTTGTACACATATTGTGTTTATAACGTTAGTAGCTAACATAGCTTAGCTTGGTAGCTATTGTGCTAACAACATATCCCGACATCCGGCTCGCTGGCCCGCATGAACGGCCGACCCAAAATGGTTCTCTCCTCTCTGTACACCCCGTCCCCACGGGTACCCTGCCGGGGGGCCCATGGACGCGACAACGGCGGCAGCTGTAGGGTGCTCGAGCCCGTAAAGGCTAGTGGTACACGATAGCTATGAGCTAACTCTACAGGCTCAAACACCCTACGGAGTACGGCCGCCGCTGTTGTCGCGTCCACAAGCTCCTCCGCAGGACACCCGCGAGGACGGGGGCACACAAAGAGGAGAGAACCACCCGCAGGGACGGCGGAGCTGTAGTGGTCCCGACTGTAGCAGGGACGGCGGAGCTATAGGCTAACTGTGATGCACCGAGTGGGCCGCCATTAATCTAGTACTATGACCCTGACGGGCATAAGGCATACGTTTCCTGAAGTGACGTCACGGCCGTGCTAGCGTCTGATAAGCTTTTAGATTCGGCTCATTAATATGCACCTGTAGTGACGTCGGCGTTTGATAAGCTTTTTTGATTTGCGCGTGCATGTTATTCGTGCGTGGACCTTTTTAACTCTTTCGAAGTGGCATTTCCGGTGTCAAATGGAAAAAAATAAATAATGAAATTATATACCAATGATGTAAACTACCCATAATTGATCAGTAGGGTTTAACCTGGATGTTGGGCTTTAACATTCACTTAAGTTTAGACACTTTAAACACTTTTTAACACTACACCATTTGATCTATTTCTTACTCAAATATTTGCACTACATCTCTACCAAATGTTTGCATTTTGTTGCATTTGTTTAGTTTTGCATATTTTATATTTTGTAGTGTCTTTATTCTATAAAAATTGTTTACTGTATGAAGCACAATCTTAGGAGGCTCATACAGAACCAATCATTTCACTGTAATGTACATGTACTACCTTATATGTGACAGATCAAACAAAAACATGAAACTTGAAACACCTAGTATGAGTGTTAATGATCGGGTGTCACGTGTTTGGTTAGCTGGGTGGAGTGCCAGCCTTGCCTCGTGTGTTGGTTCCGCTCTGACGTCAGCCGCATAGCTAATGTCTGTATACATGGAGGGACAGAGGATAACGGACCTTGGTATCTGGTTACCATGGAGATGACACTGTGTGACGCCTCCATCCCCACGGGTGTGTACATAAGACTTAAGTCTATCGATCTGCCAAGAGTATCAACTGACAAAGTATAAATAAGACGCAAGTCCGTTGATTGATCTGTCAGTCAGTCAAAAGAATAAACCCAGGTTGAAGGGCCGATCGATGCAGGATGAACTGTGATGCAGAGAGCCATGGGCCTACAGGACTGCCACCGGGGGCGCTGTTGGTTAAAACTGTTAAGGCGACAGTGGAAGAGCGGTCGCCTGGTCATCTTAAAGTTCCCGGTTCGATTCCAGCCCCTCCCGCTACATAAATGCAGTCCATTTGGCCAGACTGTCGTCAGTCCTCCAACGGTTCTCCTCTCAGGGGTCTGCAGTGATGTCGGCTAGCCACCTGACACGTCTGGAGACACGGAGCGAGTCTGACGCACACAGAGGCTGAGTTTGTCTCTCAGGAGGGTGGAGCGTGTGTCTCTCAGGAGGGTGGAGCGTGTGTCTCACAGGAGGGTGGAACACGTGTCTCTCAGGAGGGTGGAGCGTGTCTCTCAGAAGGGTGGAACACGTGTCTCTCAGGAGGGTGGAGCGTGTGTCTCTCAGGAGGGTGGAGCACGTCTCTCAGGAGGGTGGAACGTGTCTCTCAGGAGGGTGGAACATGTCTCTCAGGAGGGTGGAGCGTGTCTCTCAGGAGGGTGGAACGTGTCTCTCAGGAGGGTGGAATGTGTCTCTCAGGAGGGTGGAACGTGTCTCTCAGGAGGGTGGAGCGTGTCTCTCAGGAGGGTGGAGCACGTGTCTCTCAGGAGGGTGGAGCGTGTCTCTCAGGAGGGTGGAGCGTGTCTCAGGAGGGTGGAGTGTGTCTCTCAGGAGGGTGGAGCGTGTGTCTCTCAGGAGGGTGGAGCGTGTCTCTCAGGAGGGTGGAGCGTGTCTCTCAGGAGGGTGGAGCACATGTCTCTCAGGAGGGTGGAGCGTGTCTCTCAGGAGGGTGGAGCGTGTCTCAGGAGGGTGGAGCGTGTGTCTCTCAGGAGGGTGGAGCGTGTCTCTCAGGAGGGTGGAGCGTGTGTCTCTCAGGAGGGTGGAGCGTGTCTCTCAGGAGGGTGGAGCGTGTCTCAGGAGGGTGGAGTGTGTCTCTCAGGAGGGTGGAGCGTGTGTCTCTCAGGAGGGTGGAGCGTGTCTCTCAGGAGGGTGGAGCGTATCTCTCAGGAGGGTGGAGCATGTGTGATAGTCCCCCCTAAAGTGTGTCCTATTTCTCTCACCCGTTTGTGGCCTGCAGCACATCAACCAAGAGTGAGTTCAACATGTTGTTCTAATGTGCTCTGTGTATGAGAGAGAGAGAGAGAGAGAGAGAGAGAGAGAGAGAGAGAGAGAGAGAGAGAGAGAGAGAGAGAGAGAGAGAGAGAGAGAGAGAGAGAGAGAGAGAGAGAGAGAGAGAGAGAGAGAAAGAGGTGACTAAATGCGTGGTGTATGAGAGAGAGATATTCGTTGTATATCTCTGATGTTCATGCCTGGATTTCTACACAGTCATTGAATCAAGATGTTTATTTGTCACATACATACCAGGGCATACAGTGAAATGCGGGTGGTCATGCCCGTATCGATTGCGCAATAATACTAATAATAAAATAGACATAAAAAAATAGGTAATAAGAAGACATAAGACGTGCATGATAAAAATAGACATGATAAATTCCTGAGAAGGCACTGGGTCCTATGTACACTACTATACAATATACAATTTTAACTCCGTCATTATGCTATACTTACTATATCTAAACTATACTAGAACCACATTTATTCTTTCCTTAAAGTGACCTTTATACTCCTCATTCCTTTAACCCAGGGCTATTCAACTGGCGGCCCGCGGGCCAGATCCGGCCCGCGGGATGATTCTGACCGGCCCGCCAAAGATTACATGATAATAAAAAAAAAAAAAAAAAAAAAAAATTTACTTTTTTCTTTTCATGTCAACGTTAACAAGCACAATCAAGCCAAAAGTCACTCAATTAATGACAGATTTCATTGATAAATTGAGGGAAAACTTTGCAAGTCGATTTGATGAATTTGACATGTCCAGAGAATTGATGCATTTTGTGAGCAACCCATTTGCCAATGTAGCTGCTATTTCCACAAAAGGACAAGAGTTCCTTGCATCACTTCACATTGATGAAGGTCTCCTGCAACTTGAAATAATTGACATGCAAGCATCATCTGCTCTGAAGCAGGCACTTGAGAATTAATCCACCACAACATTTTGGATAAAGTGTATTCATGTCAAGACATTCCCCAAAATAAAAACGCTGGCAATATCTGTGCTAACAATGTTTGGCTCAACATACACCTGTGAATCCAGTTTCTCTCACATGAATGCCATTAAAACAAGCAACGTGCCTCCTTGACAAATGAGCATTTGCATCACTGTTTGCGGGTAGCCCTCACTTCCTATGAACCCTCTTTCTCTCCCATTGCCCAGTCAAAGAAGTGCAATCGCTCTCATTAGATGTGTGTATGTAGGCTAGGCCTGTCTGCCCCCCACCCCCCTAATGTTTGAGAGTTAAGAGTGGACAATAAGTGCTAATAAGATGCTGTGATTTGCTGTTGTTGCACAGACATGAAGCACTTTTTCATAAGCTCAGCTGCACTATAAATGTGTTTTTTTGTCCAAGTGTTGATGTTAGAATGTTCAGATGCACATCATGCACTTGTTTGTTTTTTATTTTATTTTTATATTGAAATGTTGAAGAGGAGATGTTGCAGTTGTTGCACAGTCATAAATGAAGCACTTTCTGCAGGAGATGTTGCAGATGTGGCACAAAAATGAAGCACTTTTTTTGAAAAGTATACTACTTTTGCAATGTAGTTAAATAAAAGTTGTGAAAATGTGGTTGCGTGTTGTGTCAAGTGTACATATATTCATAGCACGGGGAGGCGCCGTGGCAGTCCGGCCCCTGGCCCCTTGGGTTTCTGACAATGTGGCCCCCTGAACAATTTAGTTGAATAGCCCTGCTTTAACCTCTTCAGCCTGTGCGGTCCGGGGCTGGACCGCAAATGACATGACTTCATAAATCAATCTCTCCAGACTGTTTGACAAAATTATTGTTTTTTTTGTCAAACATATTCAAGTATAAACATCATAACCATGTCACAACAGCAGTTATAATGTATATTATCATCAACACATTAGTTTACCAATATTGCCAAGGCAATGCTGACTCCGGGAGTCGAGACCGCAGCCTCTTGCATTGGTGACGAGCACAATCTCCGCTACGCCACCTGAACGCCACGCCACCTGACCGCCCTATATTCTATATTTTAGCTATGTGGAAATGGTTCAGCTCATTTGACAAACACTAGTTGCTGTACAATATGGAAAAAACCGTTTGTTTCTACATGCCTTCGTTCGTTCACAATTCCACGCTAAAAAAGGTAAACATTGGCCGAAATCGAGGCGCATTTCCTGGAAATGGAGATATGAGGAGTTTTCTGCAGCATGCGCAAATCATGATATCTGCTCGTCTGAGACACATTATTCCAACTGCATAGGGTAAAACACACCACAGTGTTGTTCATCATTCATGAAATACAGTAAATCTATTATATAGGGATATTTTGAGTGATTACGTTATATGCCTATATTTCTTTTCCCACTTACTGCATATATAGATCAACATAGCGACAATATATATATATAGGCACATAACGTAATCAATCAAAATATCCCTATATCCTTTACTGCATTTCATAAATCATAAACACTAGGTGGTGTTGTCGTTATTTGCTCATTTCTATATTGTATATATTGCATATATATATGCAATATATACAATATAGAAATATATATATATACAATATAGAAATTTGCAAAAACAACAGAACTCGTTTTTTGACAGTATACAATATAGAACCATTCCTGTACTGTTAGCTATTTGAATTACATTTTGCAAGTTCCTCATGGGCTCAACCCACATACTCAGCTGTGGTTGCGCTGCACATTTACCTGTGTTCCATGGTGTAGAGTCGTCCATACATGACAGGTAGTATGACAAGTATTCTGAAATTTTTGCATTGCATTATCCATGTTCCAACACCTTTGTTCTGTACAAACAGTACTACATAGATTGTGAAATGCTTACACTATTTACATATTTACAAAACACTATACACTATACTACTATACACTCAGCTATCATAACAACACATAGTACGGGGAAGTACGCATCCATCCACGTATTTCATGGAGAGTGTTTCCACTCTACCACACAAGATAGAAAATACTCAGCTAGCATAATCTCTCTGTGTGTGGTAGAGTTGGAAACACTTGTCATAGGGGAACTCCACACTTTGTACAGTATGTTCTTGTTTCCCGTCTGAGGCCTTTCTTCAAACAGACCCGGCATACTCTCGTGGGATGCGTCTTCTTTGGGGGTGGGTGCGTACTTCTTCATATTATGTATTGCTATGATGCCACCCAACCTGCTCTGCGGATCTGTCCTTGGGGCCCTGGGATCACGCTGCCTCTTACCCCCACCTCACCACCTGCCGCTGCCTCACCTGCCACATCACCTGCCACTGCCTCACCTGCCACATCACCTGCCACTGCCTCACCACCTGCCGCTGCCTCACCACCTGCCGCTGCCTCACCTGCCACCTCACCTGCCACTGCCACTGGCACTGCCTCTGCCTCCTTACCCAAGTCCTTTACCACACTGATCTGGAACTGTAGGAGCGTTCTGTGTTGTCCTGTTGGGTGTCTGGCTCTGTACAGAACAAAGGCATTGGCCATGGCTATTTGAATCAAATAGACTACGAACTTCTTGGTCCACTTTGCAGTCTTTCGAATACAGGGATAGTATGCTATATGTTGATCTAGCTTGTCCACGCCGTTCATTGACAAATTATATGAAACCACACAGGCTGGCTTCTTTACGGCCTCCTTCTCGCTCTGACCTTTCCGCCAGACGTGTGTTTCCACTAAAGTGTCCTGGTGAAAGCTGCTGATCATCTTGACAATCCTCTTGTCTCTCTAGGCCAGAACCATGACCCGGTTGTTGTGCAGGGCCATGGTCTGGCCCATCGCAAGGTCAGCATTGGTTACCGTCTTTACCTGCTCTGGTTCTCCACGGTTCTTCATCAAGGTACCGCAGACGTGGGTCCTCAACTGTAGGAGCCTGTCGGAGAGGGCCACAGAATTGTACAAATTGTCCATGAACAATTTGTAGCCCTCGCCCGCGAGATGTCCTAGGAGCCCTACGACTGTGTCCTTGAGGTTCCCCGGGTCCCCACAATATGGCTGCAGTGCAAAACAGTAACCAGTGCGTGAGTCACATAGCACGTATGACTTGATGCCATATTTGGTGGGCTTCAGTGGGTTGTACACTTTGAACGCTAAGCGTCCACGCCAGGCCAGCATTCCCTCATCTATGCTAATATTACGGCTAGGTTGAAACAGCTCCTGGAAGCGGGACACGAGGTGGTCAAGGACCGGGCATACTTTGTTCAGTTTATCATCAATATTTATCGCCTGATTGTCACTAAAGTGCAAGAACCTCCAAATTATCTGGAACCTATTGCGGGGAATTGTTTCTGAAAAATGGGGGCAAAATTAAATGGACTCAGTTGACCTCGACCTGTAAATTATGCAAATATTACAATAATTAACTAGTCTACCATGTACACCCTATACTGTATACACACATTCATATAATACATAGTTAGAAACGTGTGTGAGTGAATGAGTCAGTGTGAGAGAGTGAGGCCTAACTTACCCCTCTGGCTAGAAGACGACACATCCTCATCCACCAGCACATCAGACTCCTCTGACTCAGAAGCTGGGCCTTGTTCTGAAATAACAAAAAGCAACAGTCAGCTTTGTCATCTAATGCATTTAGTCATATCAATGTAGGATGGTTACACACCATATCTACAAACAGTAAACACAATTTGGTTGTGTGCTCAAAAACTGCTCACCTAGAATTGGCGGCGTGACAGGCCTCGTAGCCGCTCTGGCGGCCACGTCCTGATCAGACTCATTGTCTGACTCCATGGCTCTAGCTGCCACTTCATTTATCTCCTCCTCAGACGCCGCAGCAGATTCTGTGTCCGTGTCTGCAATAGAACAGTCAGTCAGCCTTATTGTGGGGGGGGGGGAGAGAGATAGAGAGAGAGAGAGAGAGAGAGAGAGAGAGAGAGAGAGAGAGAGAGAGAGAGAGAGAGAGAGAGAGAGAGAGAGAGAGAGAGAGAGAGAGAGAGAGAGAGAGAGAGAGAGAGAGAGAGAGAGAGAGAGAGAGAGAGAGAGAGAGACACTATATACCCATGTGACCAGGTGTGTGATCAAAGGAAGAAATGTCATCAAAGTGCAACACCTCACCCCCACTAGCCAATGAACAAATTCGAAAAAATACAGAAAAAATTCATGTGATTTTATATATATATATATATTGATTAGATAAATAAGCACATGAAACAGTCAGTCATCTTTATCGTCAGATTTGTCACCAATACGTATATCGCTGCTGGCGGGACAAAACCTCCTAACTCCATATTTTTATTTTTTTTAAATGTTTTATCAACTCAGTGGATCATCCTCCATGTGTGTGTGGTTTTACAAAGTCTACACAATGGGAAAGCATTAAACCAATCATCTGTCTAAACCTCGTAACTCTATTCGCCCTCAAATCTGTGTTCGTTTTTTTCATCTGCTGAAAAGTTGGGTTTTTGGAGTTATGAGGTTTTGTCCCGCCAGCAGCGATATGCAATGCACTCACACACAAAAGTATACACCCAGCCCCAGGTCATCAGATCAAAAACATTTCATTAAAGTGCACACCTCCCCCCCACTAGCTGGACGCCGTTGCAAGGAACAAAGGAATTCGAAAAAATACAGAAAATGCATTTACCTTGGTCACGTCGATTACCAGGCCAGACGCCGTCTGCTGAATTATCTAAAATAAATGGAAGCATGACTTCAGTTAGTTGGCGAACTAACGTATTTGACAGTATCCAATACTATTAAAATACAATATAGAAAGTAATATAACGCTCATCATACATCGCTGTACTACGGCGCGTTCACAGGATATATTGAACGCACGTACAGTCTACAAACATTTGCACCAGACGAGCCAATAACGCCAGAACTCGTTATTTGACAGTATTCAATATATAATATATAAAGTAGCAAATAACGAGAGACGGTATACAATATACAATGTATAAAGTAGCTTGAAACGCATGTGGCGCATTCCCAGGATAGCTTGAACGCACATACAGTCTACAAACATTTCCACCAGAACTCGTTATTTGACAGTATTCAATATATAAAGTAGCAAATAACGAGAGACAGTATACAATATACAATGTATAAAGTAGCTTGAAACGCATCATACATCGCTAGGGATGGGTATCGTTAGGATTTTATCGATACTACTACTCTTATCGATACTGCTTAACGGTTCAGTACTTTATCGATACTGTGACGACCCTCCCCCACACTGTGTAGCCTTCCTCTGCTCTGGCTGGCAGAGCAGAGCTGGGGAAGGCTCGTCAGCTAATTGGTGCACACCTGGGCCGGTGTGTCCCAGCAGGATATCAGAGAGAGGCTGCCTCTGATCTCTGGCGAACTCCCCATTTGTTTTTGGTTCTTTGTTTGTCTGGTTGCTGTCTGTTGTTTATTTGGTTCTTTGGTCATTTGGCTGTTACTTTTGGTTCATTTGTTTTGGTTGCTTTTCTTTGCTTTTACACCTACACATTCATGCTGCACATACACTCATCCACACACTGATACTCATATATATTGGCTGACTGATAATAAATTCTTTGTTATTTCTTAAATTGTGCCTGTGTCTCCCTATTCTTGTTGCGAGCTTGAGCCAGTTCGTAACAATACTCTTATCGGTTCTTTTTGATTTAGCAAAGAATTTATTAAGAACAGAATCGACATTGCTTTATTATTCTTTTATATAACTATATTACTGCACATGGCTACTTTTTTATCAATTAATACAAGCAGTCAGATAAATTAACTATTTTGGGACTTTCTATTTTATTTAGTAGTAGTGGTCCTGAGTTAAGCTGGTCCACCCATCCGATGTAAAGGCTAACTTTGGCACATCTTTAAGCTCTGTGATAACATTGGCCTTTTCAACATTATACCAGGCAGTAATCAGTGTGTTACTGAGGACATTCCTGCAGGGAGGGGTATATATGCAGTTGAGAGCATTGGTCATCTCCCTACAGTAAAGATTAGAAATGATTGAATTATTGTAAATTTGTGTGGAGTGGTGGGAATAGCTGCTTCAATAATAACTTATAACAACAACAACAACAACAACAACAACAACAACAACAACAACAACAACATCAACAACAACAACAACAACAACAACAACAACAACAACAACAACAACAACAACAACAACAACAGACAAGTTAGACAACTATGTATATAAAAAAAACGATATACACTGAATGATTAGTTGTTACCTAAAGTCTTTGGACTCCACTGTAGAGAACGGGTGCAGGCCTTTGACAACAAACTTTGTCACAGCCCTGTGACACTCGTTCACCCTATCCTCTGTCATCCTTCCTCTAGCTGCTAGGGAGAAAGGACTTTGGGTGGTGGAGGTAGAGGGAGGATGTGTGGTGGGTTCACTGGCCTGGGACACATTGGTGGCTGGCGCCTCAGCTTGACGATCTATAAAACGTTTTTAGATTGTAGTATTTGTAGCTAAACAATTATTTTGTTTATTAGCCTATTTGTAATAATTCGTTATTAGCCTAGGCAACTCCGTATCTTGGCTTACCGGCTGCAGTGGACGTGGATGCAGATGGAACACTGCGCGCAAGGTAGTCGAATACGGAGCATTTCTGCACACTAATATCGTGTTTTGCCAACAAATGTTTTGATAGATTGCTCGTATTGCCACCCTTACTGGCAAATGTTGTGTAGCACTTGTGGCAACGCGCGTTGTCGACATTGACCCTTGTAAAGTATATCCATACTTTTGAACGCTTCGCATTATCCGCCATCACGACGAGTGCATGCAGAGGCAGAGCTGTCTGTGTGCAGCACGCTTCAGCACGGAGACAGCATCTTCATTAAGAAGTACCCGTATGTGTATATGACTATCGCGACTCGCGAGGAGTGTGGTACTAATGACTCGCTGCGGCTCGCTTCTCGTGCAAAGACAGAGAGAGGAGAGATCGTTCGCAACTTTTAAATAATAATAATAATAATAATAATAATAATAATAATAATAATAATAATAATAATAATAATAATAATAATAATAATAATAATAATAATAATAATAATAATAATAATAATAATAATAATAATAATAATAATAATAATAATTTCGCTAGAGTATCGATAGCAGTACCGATGACGTCGGTGCTTATAAATACTCCGGTATTTTCGAATATAGTACTGGTTCCCGTTTAGAACCGTGGTCCGGGGGTCATCCCTATACATCGCTGTAATGCGGCGCGTTCACATGATAGCTTGAACGAACGCACGTACAAACATTTATGATTTATTGAATTGAAATGATATTCATCTTTACCTGGAGTCGGAATCCACTCATCTTCGGATGGACCGTCGGCTTCGTCCGATGAGCTGGAGGCATTACCTGCCAGAAGTATGTTCTGGAAGTAACCCTTCACAGCAGCAGCGCACTCCCTCTGGCTTCTGCGGGTGGCGCTCGTAGCAGGTGCACTAGGCCCACTAGGCCCAGCAGCGCGGCTGGGGCCTGCTACAGGCTCAGCAGGTCCCAGTTCGGTGTGTGGAGTCGTGGTAGCGACGAAGGGAAGCTTCGTCTGATGGTACTTATCGCTTGCTCCACCCTTGGTCTTTCGTCTTCTCTTCATTGTGAAGAGAACCCTACACTCGACTATGAACGACTATAAAACGACTATAAACAAAACTACTGCTGACTAGGTGCTACTATTTAACACGACTAAGTACTTTCTAAAAGTACTGTACTCTAGTCTAAAGTACTGCGACTAATATTACCTATAACTACAAATAAATACAAATATTACAAATAAAACAAATATTACCACTACTACTAAGGAAATATTATCTTCTCTCTTACTTATCAATGCTCAACGGTCAAATCAAATCAAATCAAATGATAATCTCTCTCACTTTTATTCTTATGCTTTTATTCTCTCCACCACTTCTAACCACATTGTCATTTTGGATTCATTGAGACCCAAAATTCTTGCTGTAGATATTTCTAGATAAATCACTTCGAGATATGTAAGAATCCAGACCTTCCGGCACATTTTTTCCGGTTGAAACCATCGTGATGCTATCAGCTTTTTAGCCGCTGTGATACCAGACAAAACCAATCTCTTTAGCTGTGGATGTACTGCACACTCAAAAACATCATTCAGCAGTAATACAGAGGGGTGTACAGGTATATTCAGAGTTAAGAGATTTGATAATTGCTGGGTCACTTCTTTCCAGAATATCTTAACTGGTGGGCAGTCCCAGTACATGTGCATAAATGTCCCCTCGTCCCCATTTGTACATAAGGAGCATTTGGAGTCTTGTTTAAGACCCATTCTGTTCAGTCTTATAGGAGTCAAGTATGTCCTATGAATATAGTTAAGATTGATTTGTTGATGGTCCGGGTTCCTTGATGCAAGTCGAACATTTGCCCAGGCTTCTTGCCAATCAAAATCTATTTCCAGGTCTGGTATATCCCTCCTCCACCTCCAGTCTAGGTGGAGGATTTCATACGAGGACGTGAGTAATTGATGATAAAAATCTGAAACAAAACCTCTTGATGTCTCACTTTCATAGAAGAATTTGTGGTATCTGTGGTGTACAATTGGTATCCGTAATGGAACACTGTGAGCCTTCAAACATAACAATAACTGTGCGTAAAAGTAATATGTGGAACTGGTGAGATACATTTGTTTGCGTATTTCCTCATAACTACAAAATCCCTGTTTGTTGAAAACATCTCCTAATGTGTGTATGCCCTGCTTTTCCCATCTAGGGAATCTTATAGGTCGTTTTCCAATCAGGAGTGCATTGTTATTGAATAAGGGAGTATGATTATGCCATTTATGTGGGTTAGAATATTTTTTGTGTGTTTCACGCCATATCCGGATCGCATGAGTAATAATGGGGCGAAATTTCAGTTCGCATTGCTTAATTGATAATTTGGTGTATACTATGTCCTGCAGTCTATGTGGTGCTACTATATTTACTTCTAAATTTCTCCAGGATACTGATGCTTGGGGATCAAACCAGGTTGTCAGTGGTCTTAAAGTGTACACCTTAAAATAGTGGGAAAATCTGGAAATGCCATACCTCCGTCGGCTTTGTTTCTCTGTGCGGTGGATCTTTTTATACGCGGTGGTTTGTTATTCCAAAAAATGTGTATGCGGAAGAGTGTAATTATTTCCAGTAACCATCTGGAGGGGGTAACGGTAGCATTGAGCTGATGAAGTTGATTCTAGGTAGGACATCCATCTTAACTATTGAAACCCGTGCCTGTACTGAGTTTTTAAGTTTTGACCACCTGTCAAAGTCGTATTTTATTTTATTTTGGATTTCTATGTAATTGTGCTTCACCGTTTGGCTTATGGTAGGGAATACTTCAACTCCCAAACATCTAAAGTGTTTAACCATTGGTATTTCTTCTGGAAGGCGTATATTTTTTGCAGGGGCGTTAAGTGGAAGGAAAGCCGACTTTGGCCAATTTATCTTAAATCCCGATAGGTCGCCAAAGTCATCATTCAACTTGAGAAGATGAGGCATTGCGGTGTTAGAGTTTTGCATGAACAGTATTACGTCGTCCGCATATAAACTAATTTTGTGTTGTGTGCCCTTGATTACGATTGGTTCTATGAATTTGGATTGTCTTATATATTGTGCTAAAGGTTCTAATGATAAATCGAATAGTCCGGGACTAAGAGGGCAACCCTGTCTAGAAGAGCGTCATACCGGAAAGATTTCGGAGGTGATTATACCTGTTGTAATCATGGCCGATGGGTCTTTGTATAATACTTTAATCATATCAATGAATCCTTTTCCTAACCCCATCCTTTCTAATACTGCCCATAGATACGACCATTCCAACCTATCAAAAGCTTTCATTGCATCCAGGGACAGTATCGCCTTAGGTGTGGTGTCGTCCTTGCTGGCATCTAGTACGTGTAGTAATCGTCTTATGTTATCATTTACATTTACATTTACATTTAGTCATTTAGCTGACGCTTTTATCCAAAGCGACTTACAAGTTCTGTACGACAAGCCATCAGGAAGAGCACAACTCTATCAGCTGAGTAACAATGTTCATCAAAGTGTTGAGTGCTACAGTGTAGGTTAGTTTATTAGGACAAGTGCATGACAGTATGGTTAGTTAGGGTTAGATTTTTTTTATATTTTTTTTTTATTCAGATAATGGTTGAAGAAGTGCGTCTTTAGTCGACGGCGAAAGATTGGACGTGTTTCGGCTGTCCTAACTGGGGTGGGTAGTTCATTCCACCATTGTGGGGCAAGGACTGAGAATAGGCGACTTCTCTTTGATGACCCTCCCGGAGCTTGGATAGGAGTAGGTCTGAGGCGGCCAGAAGATGCAGAGCGTAGGGGTCTTGAGGGTGTGTAGTTAGAGACCATTGACCGGAGGTAGGCGGGAGCAGTTCCCTTTGCCGCACGGTATGCTAGGTCGAGGGCCTTGAAGCGGATTCGTGCAGCAATGGGGAGCCAGTGCAGGTCCCTAAGAAGTGGGGTGACATGGGCCGACTTCGGTAGGTTTGAGATCAGGCGGGCCGCTGCGTTCTGAATGAGTTGAAGAGGCTTAGTGGCAGTGGCCGGGAGGCCAGCGAGCAGTGCGTTGCAGTAGTCGAGGCGGGAGATGACTGTTGATTGGACGAGGAGTTGGGTGGCTTCTTTTGTCAGGAAGGGGCGTATCCTTCTGACGTTGCTCAGGAGGAATCGGCAGGTTCTGGTTGTCGCTGCGATGTGAGCAGAGAAGTTCAACTGGTCGTCGAGGACAACACCAAGGTTCTTGGCGGTCGGGGACGCGGTCACAGCTGCATTCTCGACTGTGATGGAAAGGTCGGTCAGGGGGGAGGATTTGGCCGGCAGGTGGAGCAATTCTGTTTTGCTTAGGTTCAGTTTGAGGTGGTTGGTCGTCATCCAGGCGGAGATGTCGGACAGACAGGCCGAGATCCGCTCAGAGACGTGGATATCTGAGGGAGGGAAGGAGAGGAAGAGTTGAGTATCGTCGGCATAACAGTGGTAGGAGAAGCCATGAGACGTGATAATGTTACCCAGTGATTTAGTGTAGAGGGAGAAGAGAAGGGGTCCTAAAACCGAGCCCTGGGGGACACCCGTCCGCAGGGGGCGGGTGGCCGACAGGGTCCCTCTCCATGACACTTGGTAGGAGCGGTCATTGAGGTATGATGACAACCATGTCAGCGCAGAGCCAGCCACTCCCATTCCTGCGAGGGCCGCGAGGAGGATCTGGTGGTTGACTGTGTCGAAGGCTGCAGATAGATCTAGGAGAATCAGGACAGAGGAGAGGCCTTTCGCTTTTGCTAAGTGAAGTGCCTCTGTGACCGCAATGAGGGCTGTCTCTGTGGAGTGACCAGTCCTGAAGCCTGACTGATTAGGGTCTAGGAGGTCATTCTGTAAGAGATAAGCAGTAAGTTGGTTGGATACAGCACGTTCAAGTGTTTTAGAAAGGAAGGAGAGAAGAGAGACAGGACGGTAGTTGCCTATGACGGTAGGGTTATCAGTGATCAAGCGGTTTCTTATGAAGCCAGTTTGATCCGGATGAACTAAAGACGTCATATGCTTTTGAAGTCTGATGGCTAATACCTTAGAGTACAGTTTGATATCGGTTCCGAGGAGGCTTAAGGGTCTATAACTACCGCACTCGGTGGGGTCTTTGTCTTTTTTAAGGAGGACTGTTATGAGTGCAATATTGTCGTTCTTATGGAAGTTCCCCTCCTTGACGGAGTATAAAATCATATTAAGTAATAGGGGTACAATTATGTCCCAGCATGAGAGGTACATTTCTGGTGGGATACCGTCTCTTCCTGGAGCTCTACCACTTTGCATTTCGGATATGGCCTTCCTGACTTCCTCTAGTGTGATAGGTGTTTCTAACTGTTTAGCGTCATGCTCTGAAAGTTTGGGGAGGTTAATTTGATTAAGATATGTGTCCATTTCGTTTTGACTGAAGGTCGTTTCTGATTTATACAAGTTGGAGTAGAACTGAATGTTGCGTTTATTTTTTTAGTGTCTGTTACAAGTCCTTGTTTTGCTTTAATGGTAGTTATATCTGCAAATTTTGCGTTAACTCTTAATCGCATAGCTAGTAGGTGACTTGGCTTGGAACCTTGAGAGTAATGCTGTTGTCTTGTGCTACGTATTTGTACTTCAGATTGTTGTTTATAAATGGCGTTAATCTCTTTTTTTAGTACATTAACGTTAGGTTATGGCTATAACCAAGTTCTGTTAGTTAGGGGTGACGCTTGGCATCACCTACTGCACTCCCTCGCGTACGAGCACGCGTACTGAATAACATTCCACAAATATACCTTTAATACCAGTATTAGTCTGACCACACCCCTCATCAGCTTACCTTCATAAGCAGGTGTGTGGTCACCTGCTCTCCTCCTACCCAAGCTTTCACCACAAGGTGAGGTCAAGGGCTGCAGCGGCCGTCTGATGCCAAGCGTCACCCCTAACTAACAGAACTTGGTTATAGCCATAACCTAAAGTTTTTTTTATTTTATTTTATTTTATTTTATTGATGGATTAAAAACACACAACAAGGATCCAAAGGATAACATGAGAAAGAGTAAAACCCTTATTTCCGTCATGGTCCCAGGGCTGTTAGGCCACAACAAAAAACACGACAATAACACAACACTCATACATTTAAAACATTATAAGACTAACCTATCGTTAAAATTGTATACCCCACAATAACTAAAAACTGATTGGAAACCCATTCAAACTATAGGGGGCTATTCTTCTATTCTGTCCATGAGCCACTTCCTGACGCTTCTCTTGAAGCTGTGGAGGCTCAAGCTCTGCTTGATGGGGATAGGCAGCTTGTTCCAATCCTGGGCTCCAGAGAAAGTAAGGGAGCATTGGCCCAGTTTCGATCGGAAAGAAGCAGGCTTCAGGTTTGCTATGCTTGCTCTAGTTCTGTGGTTGTGGGATTCGTTGACCGGGGTGAAGTAGTTTTGGAGGTATCTAGGGGACCTTTGGTTTATAATATTGTGCACTATGTTCAGTCTGAGCTGGGTAACTCTGGCCTCTATAGGAAGCCAGTTTAGCTCCTGGAAGTGACTCCTCCCTATGTGGGTGCGAGGGCCAAGACCCATTACCACCCTTACTAGCTTATTTTGGGAAACCTGAAGCTTCTTTTTTATGTTCACTGACAGGCCCTCGAACCACGATACGCTACCATAGTCAAAGTGGCAGAGTACTAGGCTATTTGCTAATAGCCTGAGGCTATCTCTGCCAAGGAGGTTGGCTTACGTTCTGTTCCGTTAGGGGCTCTGCTTGGCATCACCTACTGCACAAGGGAGGCCAAGCGGAGCCGCTGGCTGACAAATACACCCCGCTGACAGCCCCCCACAACCATCAGAACAGGGAGGGCCGAGCCCCCCCGACCCCCCCTAATGGAGGGCATCCCCCCTATTAGGGGCTTCACGGGAGGGCGACGGACCCGACCGTGCGAAGAGGCACTCAAGCAACCCAACGCACAGGGTGAGCAGACCGTGGCTTGACCCCACGACTACACCCACGCACAACCCGCATGCCACCCGGGAACGAACGTAGGAAACAACCTCGTCACTGCCCCCAGAATCACGGGGTCAAGGGCAAACCCAACCCTGTGGCAAGGCCGTAGCAGCGGAGCGCAAAGGAAGACCCAGACCCACCAAAAGGACTGGGCTCCCTGGAATGGGGGCCCGGAGAAGTCCATGATGCCAGCATCAAGACCCCACCAGGTGGGCACCTAGTGGCCCCGCCCCCCACATCGCCAGCGTATTCGGACAAAGGCCCCCAGCCGAGCGGGCCCTGTCCTCCCCAACAGCACACCGCCTGGAACACAGGCCCTGCAACAGGCAGACAGCATGGTCATAACACACAAGAGTTAACCAAAGGAAGCAGGCAGTGCACCGGGGAAAAAGACCAGGCAACAGGCTGTCAACCCAAGCCTGGAAACTGCGGACGAAGCAGGTGCCAGAAAGGACAGCTGAAAACAGCCGCCCCGGCGGAAGGGGCGTAAGCTGGCGTTGTCGCATAACCAAGCCTTTAAACAGCATGACAGAAGTGGGATCCTTAGACCACTCGACCCCTGACAGCTGCCCACAGAAAAAGCCCATACGATCGGCAGACGTCATGAACGTGCAGGGGCACCCTCAACCGGAGAACCGGGAGACGACACTGCAGCAACACACCAGAGAACCAACCACCCAGGCATTACCCCATGCAATGGTTGGTCCCATAACCCCTCAGGAAAGAAACCCCAAAACACATCTGCGGCACCGCCGCAGCCCGCGTTCCGGTTCCCAACAGGGCTATCCCGGGCCTACGGGTCAACGAGCATCACCCCGGACCGGGCCCGGTGATACGGGGAGCACAGGGTCCCCCGAGGAGGTTAAAACCACCCCAACAGGCCCCTCAGCGCCAAAACGCAAGAGAAGAGCGTAAAAATGGAAGACCAGCCCCAGCACCCCGCACTCGGTATTCCCAGGAGGTCACCCAACCAAGTACCAACCAAGACCAACCCGCACAGCGGCCGAGATCCGACGAGATCGGACGCGTACAGGTCGGCACGGCCGTAAGCCATTACGACAGTGCTGAATACAACGCACCCAACAAGGGTCCCATAACGCTCAACCCTGTGACACCCGGATCGACCTAGCATTTTTCCCCCTGAAAAAAACCCAAGTCCCTCAGGGTACCAGAACAGCAGATCTGCATCCCCAGCGGACAACAGGTGCAACTGATCTGGACCAGCGCGACCAGAACCAGTCCCGTGCCCTAATCACGCCGACCTGCCAACCCCAGGAGAAGGGGCAGATATGCGCGTTTGATCCCAACATAAAAAAGAAGGCGCCACCCAGACGTGTCGGTATGAACCGCGTCCGGTGGCCCACCCCTAGGGCGTGAGACCCTTCCCCATATGTCCAGACCCATTCCGTCATCATCCCCTGACATGAACGGGAACCCATCGACAACACACAGGATGTCGGAAGAGGAAAAACCCCCATCCCAATTGCTCCATAAAAACGCTGTTTCACCCAAGCAATCAAGGCGCGCTAGTCAGCCAATGGCCCAAAAGCACATCCTGAGCCAGCACTATGTGTGCGTTTGGACATACCCACATCAACAATAGGCCGTTTAGACCACCATATTGAATCCCCAAGACGCCCAGGGAAACGACAAGAGGGGCGAGATGCAATCAACTCCATGAATGAATGAATGAAAAAATGTACCCAACAGACTGCAGTACAGGAATACACACAATAGGATAAGGGGAGGCAGACCTGAGAAAGACGTTAGTCTTGTTTCCATCAGGGACCCTCATTTCCAATCCATCAAGACACATTCAACTCTTTATAAAAATAAAGAAAAGGCATCACCCGTATGACCCAACTGCACAGCCGGGAGTAAAAACCCTGTTTTTCACATGATTTTAATCCAGTCACTCCTTTTAATCAGAGTGCAAGACCAGACCTTCCCAGAAACACCTTCCCACATGAGACTACGGTCAAGAAAAAAGATATGTAAACTGTGAGACACGTGACCAATAGCCTCAAGTTTGACACATAAACCGGGCGCAGCAGGCCTGTGAGCCCCGCGCCCAACCTCGACATCTTTAAGACACCAGCTCATGGAAGGCGTCGCCATAGCAACAACGCTACAACGGGCGGGGAAAACCCACCGGATCCTGTCATGTAACAGGAGTCGGTAGAATACCCCTTCCCCCCCCCCCCCCCCCCCCCCCCCTGTCAAGCACTGCCTTGGCCCTGACTGGCTCGGCAGAAAAGATCAAAAATCCCCTAAACCAATCAAGTGGGAAAGGAGGGGTTTATTCGACACCCCCTCCCGAAAACACACCCTTTATCCCTACACACAGAAAAACAACCGTAGCCATCTTGAAAACCTCTGGTAGAAAGCAATGCATAGCATAAGCTAATACAATGCCTGCTACCCACAAAAAGTGTAAAACAACACAAGTCGCCCGTGCGTGAATCCTATACCCGTTGCCTATGTCATACATAGGAAAAAACGCTGAACGAGAGTAACGGCTAGGCCGTGAAAAGTGTGCGTACGAGCATTACTGCAACTAAACAACACAGCATTGTGAAAACACATATACTTAGTTAAAGCAATGGAATAACACCAGTTCCAATTGCATGTGGAGCATCAAGCTAAATAGAACCTATTACCGAGTGTAAGTTGCAGACCTTGCTTAACCTCGTAACACAACACAACTCACCCCACAACGTAAAACAGGGTAGATTCATATATACACAACCCCACCATATGATTTGTTTGAAGAAACACACAGTTTGTTCGGCCAAAACACAGTCCCCCTTATGTCGGGGAACTTTTTTTATTAAACACTAATAAAGTTAAGGCACAATATCATAGAGGGGCCGGGAAGGGTGTAGGAGAGGGGATACAGAGGGGAAAAAATTCACTCCTAACGGCGCCTGCCACCTCGTGCCGCTCGAGTCTTGCCACCCCGGGGAGCCCCGGAGGGACGGTAGGTTACAGTCTGCTGGACACGACGTTCCCTACCGTCTCCTCCGGTCTGGGATGGGCCGGCGGTGGCCGAAGCGTCGTTTCGTCCCCTGGCCCTCTTGGCAGGGCCAGCAGCGGCGGCGGAGGCAGTGGTAGCGGCGACGGAGACAGCTCGACGTCGCAGAAGCCTTCTGCCTCCACCGGCAAGGACGGGAGGCGGAAAATGGGGTTGGAGGATGGATCTCTCCTCTGCCATCTCTCTGCATGTTGAGGTCATCAATTGCAGGGCCTTCCCGAACAGGCCAGCGTTGGAGAGGGCGGCCGTCAGAAGAGGGGCTCTCTTCTTCTCTGGCACACGGGCCTGCTCCAGCCAAAGGTGATGCTGGCCCAGGGTGGCCAGGGCGCGCACTTTCCCCATGGCTATGGCCAGCACCTGGGAAAGGTACAGGACAGCTCCCGCAGCCTGGGTGATCTGATCGCATTTTACCTCGTTCAGATCCGTGCCGCACGTCATTACCCCCGATACAAATCTAGCCAGGTGGGCGATGTTAGACGCCGCAGCCAGCGATTGTGTACCAGCGATGAATGACTGGTCACCCCAATAAGCCAATCGCCTAGCCGACTTCCCCTGGAGGACCGGCTTGCATAGGGGTTCCCACACCATATCCGGACAGAGGAGCGCGGCCATCGGATTGTCAAGCCGAGGCACGCCCTCCCCCATACCTTTGACCAACCCTGACACCCGCGTAACTGGTACGTAGGCGGGAGTTAGTCCCATGATGTTGGACACCGCCTGACCCCGACGAACATAGGCCCCCATCGATGGGAAAAATGGGTAGACAACGTCCACCCCTCTCACTGGGGGACGCTGCCAGGGATGGCCTATGAGGTCATCAGGGACAGGTGCAGGCAATGGCAGCGGCAGCGGCACACCGTTTGCGGCGGCGGCTACCGCCATGAGCTCGGGAAACAAGGCCCGCAGTTCCCCCTGCGAACCTTCCTCCACCGACCCCGCATCCCTCGCATACAGCAGGCTGCGACTGGTCAAGGAGCCACAATCCGATGCGGCCGACAGTAGGGCATCCTGCCGATGAGGCCAAGGTGGTTCCTCGACATCCTCGAACAGGGCGCCCCATGGAGCCATTTCTCCCCCCTCCGGGGTCTCCGGAGGAGGGATACTCTCCTCCACGGGACCATCATACAAGAATCCGTCCCCCTCTTCCATGAAGTCCTTAGTTTCCATCAGAAATCCAGAGTCGGACGCATCCTCGCTGGTCTCCAGCAGCTCCCCAAACCCAGGCCGTTCGCGTCTGCACGCCACCATCTTGCGACGCGAGCGAGCAGACGCGAAAAGTTTGCGTCGCAAATCCTCCGGCTCCAAAACAATCCCCCGTTCATCAACGGGCGATTCCCCAGAACCAGAGGAACCAGAGTCGAGATCAGGCCATCGCCGGAGCGACGGCACCGAACCCTCGGCTCGTCGGTGAGGAAAACTATCCACCGGCAGTCTCCCGGGCTGGGTCGGCAACCACGAGAGTGGCAACAGCCCAGCACCGAGGCGCACGACGGAGGCGGGAATGGAGAACCGATGGTGAAGAGTAGGTCTAGCGGGTCTACTCTCCGCGGAATACATTATGACCCAAACCTTTTCTTATACAACAAAGTGAGAGAAGAAAAGATTAAGCACAATGTAAACCAGTCACAACTCTTTTCAACTAACAACACGTCAAGTGGGGTACTACCGAGGCACTTCCTTGTGGTGAAAGCGAGAAGGAGGAGAGCAGGTGACCACACACCTGCTTATGAAGGTAAGCTGATGAGGGGTGTGGTCAGACTAATACTGGTATTAAAGGTATATTTGTGGAATGTTATTCAGTACGCGTGCACGTACGCGAGGGAGTGCAGTAGGTGATGCCAAGCAGAGCCCCTAACGGAACAGAACTTGAGTTTCCAGTCGAACCGAGTCGTTGTATTGTAAAGAAGTAAATAACGTAGAGTAAAGTGTTTCCAGTTCCGCCAGTTTTGTGCATCGATTCTTGCGTATTTTGGAGGAAAAGCTATCAGTGAAATCCTTGATCATTCCCTTTACCGACATCCATAATATTCTAGGGTCCGGCACCGATTTCACATTCTCTAGTAGGAATACTGAAAGAGCTTTTTTGAGTTGTGTAATGAATTCCTTGTTATTCAGCAGTATCGTGTTAAATCGCCATCTTGGGGTTAGGGATGACAGTATACCAAATGATCCTTTTAGGAGTAAATAACAGTGATCTGATAATGCATTGGGTACCATCTCCACGTCATAGTTATCAAATAGTCTCGGGGTTGCAAAAACATAATCTATTCTGGAAAGTGTTTTATGTCTTGCTGATCGACAAGATTCTTCCGGGTCGTGGGGTTGAGTGATCGCCATAGATCATTTACACCTGTATTCTTCGACCAATCCTTTAACGCATAAGATGCATTTTTTTGTTCATTGGAAAAGGTGGGATAAGATTTATCCAACCCAGGATCCCAGATGGCATTAAAATCTGCACCAATTATAAATGAGTATTCTGGAAGGTCTAACATTTTTCTGGTAAGTGTAATGTAGAAATTAGCTTCGTATAGATTTGGGGCATATACCGCTACCAACGCTATTTTCCTATTCTTGTGTATAATCTTAGCTATGGTTATCCGACCATCTGCATCAGACCATACTCCCTTCAATTCAATATTCAACTTCCGTTTCACGACTATAGCAACTCCACGGGTTCTCGTTCCAAAGGAAGAGTGACTAATGTTATGGTATGTGTTGTCCGCTAACGTAGCTTTGTCTCCCACTAAAATGTGCGTTTCGCTTAAGAGAGCCACATCAACCTGTTTGTTTTTCATCAATGTGAGCACGCTTTTGCGTTTATGTTAATTATTTATTCCCCCAGTGTTCCAGATCATTATATTCAAACTAGCCATAATCTATACATATTGTTTTGTAGTTGTTGGTAATACTTCTGGAGTGCGAATTCACAATGGATTTACATCCCACTATTGAGGTCCCGTTGAGAGCCGAGCATAAAAACATACATATATACAAATAAACCCCTGATCCCCCCTCCCTTACAGAGCCGTACAAGGTACCTATTTGATACCTCCTTCGCGTACAACTTCTT
>NC_140173.1:92362215-92422215 GCF_963971535.1 Notolepis coatsorum
CATATAGAATATCAGGCCAATAAATTACCGTATTATGGCCAAATCATGCATCTATGGATCGGGCCAAATCTCCTCTTTCCAATGGCAGAGTTAAATCTGGATTTAGTACCACCAGGCGCCCGTTACAGGGCAGCAATGACCATGAATGAAATCTACTGTAAGTACAGTTACTTTTGTATACAGTAATAGTATAAGTATAAGTATAATAATGTCCATAGCTCTAAAATGTTTACAGGATTGAGACGTTCACAGAAAGGCAAAGAAACAATATACATTGTATTTTATGGCAATAATGTTGAGAACCTGGAGTGTTGACAGCAGTTTGACAATGCATGGGATCTCTGGATGGCAGGCTCAATACCATCCTTGATTTCATTGACAAGATCGAGAATAGCTTGAGCTGGAAACCTTTGTCTCCGGATGATTTCTGTCTTGCTTAAATCAAAAAGTGATATTCTCCTTCGAAATATTCCCTCACGAGCATGCCTGGCATTACGATGCCTTCGCCTGGCAACAATTACTGCTGCTATGATCACCGGAGACGCTGGCCATGACTCCCCTTATAAATGTGCTTAGTTACCACCAACTTTCTGAAGATAGAAATAACTTCACTTTAACTGACAATTAGCGCCGATCTTTGTGAATTGGAGTGTTTTTGCAACAAGGCTCATTTGCATAGAAAGGAGTACATTTTCCGCCCATATTACCTTAAATATCCGCAAATAGCACGGACGCACAGAGTCGCAATGATGATGGCAATGCAGTTAAAGCGGTATTTCACCCTTTGTGAGTGCATGCTTTTGTGAATAGCAAGGTTTGTTTTGGGGTTATTTGCACAGGCAAAAAAAGCTGTGCAATGCCTTTCTTTGTGAATTCGCCCCCTCAGCCTGATCTCAAACCTACCGAAGTCGGCCCATGTCACCCCACTTCTTAGGGACCTGCTCTGGCTCCCCATTGCTGCACGAATCCGCTTCAAGGCCCTCGACCTAGCATACCGTGCGGCAAAGGGAACCGCTCCCGCCTACCTCCGGTCAATGGTCTCTAACTACACACCCTCAAGACCCCTACGCTCTGCATCTTCTGGCCGCCTCAGACCTACTCCTATCCAAGCTCCGGGAGGGTCATCAAAGAGAAGTCGCCTATTCTCAGTCCTTGCCCCACAATGGTGGAATGAACTACCCACCCCAGTTAGGACAGCCGAATCACGTCCAATCTTTCGCCGTCGACTAAAGACGCACTTCTTCAACCATTATCTGAATAAAAAAATATATATATATATATCTAACCCTAACTAACCGTACTGTCATGCACTTGTCCTAATAAACTAACCTACACTGTAGCACTCAACACTTTGATGAACATTGTTGCTCAGCTGATAGAGTTGTGCCCTTCCTGATGGCTTGTCGTACAGAACTTGTAAGTCGCTTTGGATAAAAGCGTCAGCTAAATGACTAAATGTAAATGTTAATGTGTGTAGAAATTAGGGATTCTGGGAAACTAGATTCTGGATTCTGGGATGTTGTATTTATTTTATGTTGGGAAGTAAAGAGATTCAACTCTGTCTACATGTCTCATCATTCATGCATGCCCAATATATATTCTATATTTGGTTACGTTTTTCTCTAAACTTACATCATTATTTTCACGGTATGAGTTTGTGATCTAGATACTAGTTAGATTTAGCTTTTCTCACAGCGGAGGTGCATTTATTTTAGATTTCTCTGATAGATGAGCCGGATCACATGAGTGTCTGACAGGAGACCAGGTGGTATTCCTATCTTTAAACCGAAGTGAAAGCTCCCATGAGAACCATGGTGCTGTTTCTTTAATTTTCAATGAATAAATTTAATTACTCTGTGAAGAAATCTAGGCTGACGCAGAATAAATGATGCTGTTCATAATATCTAATATGACATTGTATATTAATAATTATTCAAGTTTCAAGTTTCAAGTTTGTTTATTATTTGTCAGAACAAAATACAGAATACTTTATAATAAAATAGGCTATGGGTGGAAGAGGTTAAAGGTCCTCCTCACCTCATGTTCTGTTATCCTGAACACTGAGGGCGGGATCCACAAAGAATGGATTGCACGGTGCTATATGCACCCTACTTACAATTCATTGTGAATTGAAAATGGGGGACCCTGGTGTAAACAAGACAAAAGTCCTTCTCTGGTCTGCATCCCCTTAACAATTGAGTGTGTATTGAGCCTTACTGTATTGTACCCATTCTGCAATCTGTTAATAAAAGTTTCAATCAATCAGATTTGTAAGGCTCAATACACACAATTGTTAAGGGGATGCAGACCAGAGAAGGACTTTCGTCTTGTTTACACCAGGGTCCCCCATTTTGAATTCATAATGAATTGTAAGTAGGGTGTTACGTTGTATTTTGCCGCCTTGTGCTCGTTCATGTTGCCTGTCACGAGCCCAGTGTTGTACGCTGAGGTGCACGCTTTCCGAGCCTCACGGACGGATTTATCTACGCAGGGCTTTTGGTTTGGGAAAACTCTAATTGTGGTGGAGGGGATTGTTTCTTCTACCAGATTACCAACAAAGTCCAGCACTGTTTCAGTGTAATCATTTATATTATCTGTGTTCTCACGGAACATGCTCCAGTATGTGAGCGCGAGTGTCTCTTGCAGCGTGTTCTCCGATTCCACAGACCAATGCTTCGCTTCTCGCGTTACTACGGGAACGCGCTTGAGACTTTGTCTGTATTCTGGCATAAGAAAGATGGCGTCATGATCAGATTTACCGAATGGACTATGAGCCTGCGACTTGTACCCGTCTTTAAAGTGCGAGTAGCAGTGGTCTAATATCTCGCCTCTGGTGGATATTATTATTAGTAGTAGTAGAAGTATTATTATTATTAATAATAATATGAATAATACATATTAGTATTATTGTTAGTGTTATTATCAATAATAATAATACTTATTATTATTAGTAGTATTATTATTATTATTATTATTATTAGTATTACGTTTCAACTATGAAAGTGCAAGCATTTGTTCCACACCTGCAGAGAGCAGCACAGGCAGCCAAGCTGTGGTGAATGAGGCTTGTGTTTTTCTGTTAAAACAACTATTCTAAATGATTTTACTGGAGTAAAAATGTCATCTTGAAACAAATAATGAATTATTACATAGAAACACATGGATTTTCTTATTGCCTACCCTGCTACTGCTACTCTGACCGCACATCACTGCAGTAACTGGACAGTCAGCCAGGCAGCCTCGGACACAGTGAGAATGGACACAGTCAAATGCTCCCAAAATTTTATAAATTGTCCTGCAAATGTTTCTCCATCTAGTGTACAATAATTCTCTTAAGCTGCCTTTTGAGGACGATTTGCCCACCGGCACTTTGGCAACCTCTAGTGGCTCGGGTGTGCATATTTTTTTATACAATATATAGATAGAATTAAAGCCCCATTTGTTGCCTATTGATAGCTAGTTGAGAAAATCTGTTCAGCGGTTCTCAAGTTACATGCCGATATTTGAGGCTTGCGCAAAGTACATGATATTGTGCAAATACTACTCCCGACTCTTGGGGCTCTAGTTCCGACAATCATTTGGCGATCTCGAAAATGATTGGTCAGGGTTGTAGCCAATGAGTGTGGCTTGCCAATGATATGATTGTATGATGTATGATTCAGGGATCTAGGTGAAAAATTCACAAGCGAAAACAGGAAGAGAAAAAACGCAGAATGAATTGAGCTTTTTTTTTGTACACAGTTTACCAAAATCACTCCTAATCAGTCATCAGAGTTTAAGCCATACGAATTTCTGGGGAAATACTACTTCTGGACTACAAACTACTACAGAAAAACATGACCTAGGTTCAGACCTATGTTACTCTATTTCATTAGCACTAAAAGTGATCTTTCTTTATTGTATCATAAACTTCAGAATGTTATCTTTCAAAAGAGACCAGGCTATAAGTATAAAGTATAGTATTTTGGTTTGCAAAAAAGGTATGCAGTCCTCAAAAACGAAAACAAAAATGGCCACTTTTCTGCCAGCATGTTCTTCCGCTCCCAGTCTGTGGAATGCTCTCCCTGACTACCTGAGAGCACCACATACTGTGGATGCTTTCAAGAAAGGCCTCAAAACTCACCTTTTTAGTAGAGCTTTCTGTTGACTTTTTATCAAGTTTTTTGCTCCACATATTTTATATTCTTTTACCAATTTATTTTATCAGTTTTATTTATGTTTCTCTATGTTATTCTATGTTTAGTCTTGCCTATTTTTTATTCCTTCTTCCTTTATTCTTGCTAGTTCATATGTTCTTTTAACTGTAGCACTTTGAGATTTGTCCCGCAATTGTATAGCGTATTACAAATAAAATCTATTATTATTATTATTATTATTATTATTATTATTATTATTATTATTATTATTATTATTATTATTATTATTATTATTATTATTATTATTATTATTATTATTATTATTATTATTATTATTATTATTATTATTATTATTATTATTATTATTATTATTATTATTATTATTATTATTATTATGTTAAGAGGCCTTTAACCTCTTAAGCCATAGCCATATTTTCCGAAATCTAGTACATACATCAGTACATGTAAGATTGCTCCACTTCTACAAGGGCCATTTGCGTGTTCATGGTATCTAGGGACATCTCTGGATTTCAGGGAATGTATTCCCAGTGTCAACAATATTGTGTCTGTTACTAGGCTTGAGTAAATTGTAATGAACCAAAGGAGAATATAAATATATTTATATTATTATTACCATCTTTGACAGTGAATAACACCATGCTAACATTGACCACAAGTGAAAATATGCCACTGAGCTCATTATGTCACAGTCCCTGCCTGGCTACTCTATGTCCATCGAAAGCCATGCCTAGCTTAGCACAAATGAATGGAAGCGGATACGGACCAGCTAGCCTAGCTTTTGTCCAAAAACACCTCTCCCAGAGGCTAAGCCAGTCTAACGTTGGCAGGTATACCTTAGTATGCCATCATTCCTCCTGGAGAATATTTAAATTGCTCTCTTAAAGAATATAAAAATGCATCCCATAATACCCTAACCTCTCCACCTGACGCTACCATTGAAACTGATGTTTATGCCATGTATCATACACAGGGAGGCAATTCTAAATTCATGTAAATAATGATACACAAAATAATACTGTCATTACAATCCCACCAAGCAGATGCCTCTCTTTCTCTCTCTGTATGTCTGTCTGTAGTGTTAGATGTATGTAGATGTTAGGGTTGGGGGTGATGATGAAAGAGAGAACACAGTATGCAGACCAGGAGGAAGGAACGGAGGCAGAGACGAGGGGTGATGCTTAAGAAGGGATGTTTACTGACTCAATCAAAATACAAAACAAACGAAAGGAACTAGTACTATTAAACAACGAAGGAAAACAAGAAAACGACAGGGGTAGACAGGCATGAACTCACTAGACATCAACAGGGAAGGCAGGCACGACACAGGGTGTTGGAGCCAGATTCAGTCCTTAATATTTATTTATTTATTTAGTTAGTTAAAAATATGAAGCAATATTGTTTGGAAAACGATTTGAAATGAACTTGATTGATAACATCTTTTATTTGTTATGACTTGGATGTGTGTTGCTTCAACAACGTGGAGGAGTGTCTGGTCCAGCCCATTTTGAACCGGTGATTACAGCACCCTAGTGTGTGAACTCACTTTATCAATGGACTGGTGCGCTAGTAAAAAACATGACACTGGAATGCAAGGCACGCAGCCCAGACGGTTTTTGACCGTCGCAAGCGCTATGGATTTGGAACTTTAGAAATTGGAAACAGGACACCATGCAATGGGAATAAGCCAGCACACCTCCACGTCATCCGGTAGGAACCCATCCACGCTAAACAAAGCTTCAAGTAAATGACAATAAATACTCTTTTCTATAAACCAAACAATTCATCTCAGCTGTTTTCTTACGGAAAAGCGCATGCGCGCGTCAACCAAGGCTGTGGATCTCACACAGGGAAACCGAGGAGACAGAGGCCTGGAGAGGGAAGGCGGGGAGAGAAACAGGGGACCGGAGAGGGGAGTTGGACCCGGGGACCGAGGCCCGACGAGGGGGGGTGGGGACGTGAACAGAAGCCTGGAGAGGGGAGGCGGGGAGAGAAACAGGGAGCCGGTCAGGGAGCCAGGGGCCGAGGGTAAGGACCCCGGAGCATGATCCCGGACGAGCGACCCTCCAGCCGCCGGACTAGGGACCGGATCAGGAGAACCGGAACGGAGGTGCGGCGGCGACGACCCCCGGAGCAGGATCCAACGCAGACCACGGCGAAGACCACGGCGAAGACCATGGCGATGACCAGGGCGCCGATCACGGCGTAGGGCTGGACCAGACGGGGAGCCAGGAGCAGTCGAGGAGCCGGGAACCGGTGTAGCAGCCGGACCGTGTCTATTTTTTTACCAAACGGTTCGTGCGTTTTGCGAATCTGATTGGCCATGCACGTTTCTGGTCATGTGACATGGGCGCCCAATCACGTGACGAGCAGTCTCTTAGCCCATTTCCGCGTCGAACAGCCTGCAAACGACCTAACACCTAGTTTATCACTGGTTAAGCTTAGGCGACTCTTTCGCAGTTGGTTAAGGTTAGAGGTTGGAATCAGGGCTGGCGTTCTATCGCCATGCTCTAAGACAAACTCTAACCTTAACCAACTTCGAAAGAGCGCCTAAGCTTAACCGTCCAAAGAACTTGCCGCCACACGATTGGGCGCACATGTCACATGACCAGAAACGTCAGTGGCCAATCAGATTAGCAAAACGCACTAACCATTTGGTAAAAGTAATGACGCAGCCGGACCAGGTGTAGAGGCTGGGCAGGACGTGGAAACCGGACCGGTCTCGGCGGCGTGGCGTGGCGTAGGATCCGGAGATGAGGAGCCTGGAACGGTGACAGCCGGGGCTACGCTGACCGGAACCAGGCTGGCAGCGACGGCCGGATCAGCTGTGGAGGCCTTGTTAGCGGTACTAGCCCCGCTCGCCCTCTGAGCCTTGCTAGTCCTCGGAGGTCTGCGAACTGCGGGAGCTAGGCTAACCGTGGGGCCTGAGCCAGCTGTAGGGACTAAGCTAATGGGCGGAACTGTGCTAGCTGTGGACGTCTGGTTTACCTGGGGGAAGAGGGCACTAAAACTAATACAATAATCAACAACACCGGAACAAGGACTGAACTAATACAACACACAGGAGAAGAATACCAAACACAAAGAACAACCTAAACAGATAACACTTGTAATAAATAACCTAATTGTAACAACAGTATATTTCTAATGCAATCAGTGAGCATCTTCACCGACTGCATTAACAGGTGAAACCCAGATGGCGCTATAACACCACCATCAATCCCCTGTGTGGGACAGTAACTCCTATTGTCCCTACTGTCAATGTGGGGTTGCCTCTCCCAACCTTGTGCAGGTCTGGGAGTGTAACATGTAGAGTTAGATGTATCTAGAGTTAGAAGATGTCTGTAGTGTTAGATGGCTGTAGTTAGAAGATGTCTGTAGTTAGAAGATGTCTGTAGTGTTAGATGTCTGTAGAGTTAGATGTCTGTATAGTTAGAAGATGCCTGTAGTGTTAGATGTCTGTAGAGTTAGAAGATGTATGTAAAGTTAGATGTATGTATTGTTAGATGTCTGTAAAGTTAGAATATGTCTGTAGTGTTAGATGTCTGTAGTGTTATATGTTTGGAAAGTTTAGGAGATGTCTGTAGAGTTAGAATATGTATGTAGTGTTAGATGTCTGTAGTGTTAGAAGCTGTCTGTAGTGTTAGATGTCTGTAGTGTTAGATGTCTGTAGAGTTAGAAGATGTAGTGTTAGATGTCTGTAGTGTTAGATGTATGTAGTGTTAGATGTCTGTAGAGTTAGAAGATGTATGTAGTGTTAGATGTCTGTAGAGTTAGAAGATGTATGTAGTGTTAGATGTCTGTAGAGTTAGAAGATGTCTGTAGAGTTAGATGTCTGTAGAGTTAGAAGATGTATGTAGTGTTAGATGTATGTAGAGTTAGAAGATGTCTGTAGTGTTAGATGTCTGTAGTGTTAGAAGCTGCCTGTAGTGTTAGATGCCTGTAGTGTTAGATGTCTGTAGTGTTAGAAGATGTCTGTAGTGTTAGATGTCTGTAGTTAGAAGATGTCTGTAGTGTTAGATGTCTGTATTGTTAGATGTCTGTAGTTAGAAGATGTCTGTAGTGTTAGACGTCTGTAGTGTTAGATGTATGTAGAGTTAGATGTATGTAGTGTTAGATGTCTGTAGAGTTAGAAGATCATACTGTCTAGAATACATAACAGTATTACATTAACATAACAGTAATAGTATACATGCACTTTTTTGCCTGTTCTATTATTATTTTGTAATAACCTTTTTTATCTCTTCTAGATGACTATGAGCCAAATAACCACTATTTAGCACCCTTTGTGTTAAGAGTGTAGAACAGCAGGGCTTTTTTCACACACCTTCCCTCGCCTGCTAAATCAGGTGTGTTCTTTTTACGCAGCCTGTAGATTAAATCTACTGTATAGAGCGGAACACATTTAAGCATAATACTTATGAGCTAAGCCTTAAAAAAAAATGCTCACATCCCTCCTAAAAATTTAAATTGGCTCATGTTCAAGATTTAGTTTCTAAAGTCTATCATCTTATGAATTATTCATACATGAGAATGATAAATAGCCTAAATAAAAAATATGTGGGGTGTTTTCCATACATGAGGAAGGACGAGCGGATACCCCCCTGTTCCAATAACGTAGTTTTCCATGTCTGATCGTATCGAAAACTTCATACATACTGAAAATAATTGTCATCATTCGTCTTTTTCTTGATTTGGACTAGTATAAATATTTGTAATAATATTTGGAACGTTGTGTGTCTGGAGAACAAAATCATTGCAATGTATATTTTTATTTAGTATCTCTGTTTACCAGTAACTGCATTTGTATTTTTGAACAGATAAATTATATCTATAAATCATATTCCTGGAATTGGGTAAGTCAATAATAATTAAATGCATGAAACAAGTTTAAGCCAGGCTTTCTCTAGGCTTTTGAAAATTTACATTTTACATTTACATTTAGTCATTTAGGTGACGCTTTTATCCAAAGTGACTTACAAGTTCTGTATGACAAGTCATCAGGAAGGGCACAACTCTATCAGCTGAGTAACAATGTTCATCAAAGTGTTGCATGCTACAGTGTAGGTTAGTTTATTAGGACTGCATGACAGTAAGGTTAGTTAGGGTTAGATTTTTATACATTTTTTATAATTTTTTATGAAAATGTAAGGGATACCTTAGTTGGGTCAAGAACCAACATTCTGTGACCATTCTCTGGCTAAGATGTTTTGATGATTGATTTGACTTCTATGGACCTTTTATAAAATATTTAGCCCCCGTGTCCCTCCGAAAAATCCCGGCATTTTTTGTCAGATGGCCAAATCGAAAATATCTGCTGACGCCATCTTGAAAAATTTACTTTTGATCCAGAGCACCTAGAATCATGTATGAATACACTTTTTTGTGTAAGTCAACCATGACGATTCCAATTCTGACATTAGTTTGACTCTATGACATCAATTTAACCCAGAAATCCAAGATGGCCACCATCCAGTAGAGCAAAAATGTAGAAAGAGACAGCAGAGCGAAAATGTAACTTTTGAATGGGAAAGTAAGATTTGGTGTTTGGGCAGGGCTTCAGACTAACAACTTTCCCAATAGCTAGCTAGCTAGCAACAACAACTAGTTAGCTAATATAGTCATTGTAGCCCTGTGTTTGGGGTTTGTTAACCCTTGTGTTGTGTTCGAAAGCTGTTTCTTCCAGGAGTTATTTTGATGATGTTCTGAGCTTGTGCTCAGCCTTCTGTTTCAAAAGGTATCTTGGACCACGCCATCTCGACATTCCTTGACATGAAGAACTCCTGTTGACCTCGCTCATCCAGGCCTTCTTCTTCAATAGACTGCGAGTGTGTGTGTGTGTGTGTGTGTGTGTGTGTGTGCGCATACGTGCGTGTGCACATGTGTGTGTGCGTACGTGCGTGCATGCGTGCACTATCCCTTCATACAATGGGTTTCACGCTGGCTTGAATATGGAGCAGAGGAAGAGCAAGGCTTATTTTCATACATCTTACAATAAACCGCCCAACAAGTCAGTTGTGAATGATATCATGGAGAAGCTGTCTACCATCATCGCAACTAAGCACATGCCCTTCGCCTTCTTAGTGGGAGATCATCCTGTGTACGTCCTCATCACTCTGCTCAAGGCCGAGAACCCAAACAAGTACCATGACATTGTACCCTTTCTTGGTCCCTTCCATACACAGTGTGTGATGATGAGCGCTATCTACAAGCGCTACAAGGGGAGTGAGCTAGGAGATGTACTTGTGGCAGGAGGAGTTATTGCAGAGGGCTCCGTCGACCGTGCACTGAAAGGCAAGCATTACAAGAGGGAGCTGCGTTGCTTGAGGCTCATCTATGAGGCACTCATGAGTCAGCTGGTAAAGGGGAGGCTCATGCCCAACCTGGCTGATGAGACAAGGGAGAACCTTGAGATTCTGAGAGATATGAGTCTCTCCCAAGAACCCTGTGCATTTGCACATGCGGCACTGGAGGATGATACTGACCTCGAGAGCCTCATCACCAATTTATTCACCCAGGTGGAGGCCAGTGACATGGCGGACTACTGGAGGGACTTCCTGTCTATGACGGATGCACTCATGCAGAATGTGCATGCAGTACATATCTGCAACTTGGATGAGTATGTCAGCTCTCTGCGTGCCATGCTGCCATGGATGGTAGTGTACGACAACAATAGGTATGGAAGGTGGCTGCCTGACTTCTGGGCAATGCTGACAGCTCTCCCTGCTGATCAGGTCGCCTTCCTTCATACTGACTTCACTCAGTCCATCACAGGCAACCCCTACTCCAACATGGCCTGGGCCATGTGGATCGAGTGTACAATAAACAAGGGCAGCAAAATGAAGTCTGGCTGGCTCTCCATCCTCCAGAATGAGAAGCAGCTGCTGGTGCACTCCAGAAATGTGAACAATTTGGCCAAGATCCGGGTGGCTCACAATACCCTGGCCACACACAAAAAAGCCAAGAGGAAGCACATAGAATGTGGTCCGAAAAGGATGCGAGAAGATGAGCAGAGCGTGCAGGACCTGGTCGCATGCATGCATGAGTTTGATTCCTTCCCATTTGATCCAGCCTCACCCACCCTCCGCACCCTACAGTCAGCCATGCCTGCCTCTGATGAACTCATCGCGGACTTCAACTCAGCCTATGCTGTGGGAGAGGAGAAGTTGACCAGCTTCTTGCAAGACCGAGTGTTCAGTAAGAAAACCTCCCTCCATGCACCTGTCCCTCTGAGCAAACGCTTGACATTTGCCAAGCAGCCCTGCATGGAGAAGCCCGGGGAGGAACTCAAAGCAAGAGCTGCTGAGATGGAGCGGAGTGCTCTCAAGGCAGTGATCGACCTGGTTGAGGTCAGTCAACTTGTGAATCTCTCAGAGTTGCTGGAACATCGTGTTGTCGAGGAATGTGTGGCCTTATTCAACTCCAATGGCACATATAGGAAGACACAGAAGAGCAAGCTCATTCAGAAGCTCTCTCTCCAATCTGTAGATCTGCAAGAACCCTACACTGCTCTTGTCGACATGGGCATGATCTGGAGGATGGCAACCCCATCAGCAGAAGATCGGCAGACACAAGATGGCACCCCATACAAGTGGTTGGACTATGTCCACAAGGTATCATCCATCATCCTTGCCCACCATGGTGATGCTGACCGTATTTTCTGTGTAAATGTCCCGTACGACGCAGCATTCTCAACTAAAGATGATGAGCGAGATCTGCGGGTACAAGGTAAGGTACATGTCGCCAACACCTACATGAAGCTGGGCGACCCCTTCCCCTCTGCCAGAGAGTTCAAAACACTGCTGTGTAGCGTCAGCAACAAGGAGCGGCTACAAAAAGTAATATGCAGCTATCTGACTGACCTTGTTGCACAGGGTGTAGATACAGAGATCGTCTACTCTGTTGGCTCCCACTGCACCAACTTGTCAACCCAGCAACCAATGCAGAACTACAGCTTTGACCAGTCTGAGGCTGACACCATCCTCTTCTCTGCTTACACAGTTCTACGTGAGTCAGGCTACAGTGGCCCTGTGGTCATTGATGCAGCCGACACCGATGCCTATGTCATGGCAGGGGTCATCTCTCAACAGCTGCCCGGTATGCTCTGCATCAAGAGAAAGCAGAACACGGTCTTCTGCCGTGGCCTGGTTACTGAGGAGATGGCAGATTGTATTGTGCAGCTAAACTGCATTACAGGCTGTGATGCCAATTCAGGCTTCTATGACAAGGGTAAGTCGTCGGTGTATGAAAAGGTGGCAAAGAGCCCTATGGCACGACGGCTGCTCTCGCGGTGTGGAGATAGCCTTGACCTTGAGGAGGAGGTGCTAGAGGAGCTGTTCGAGTTCACACGACATGTTATTTATGGCGACAAGAAGAGTAGCACCATGGCTGAGGCCCGTGCCACAAAGTGGAAGAGAATGAAGAACAAATCATTCATCCATCTCCCTCCAGATGCAGATAGCCTACGCCAACACTGCCTCCGTGCCAACTACTTGGCATATCTAGTGTGCCACCCCTCCCTGAAGCGACACCCTTCGCCACTCGGACATGGCTGGGAGCTGGTGGGTGGTCGCTGTCGCCCTGTCCGCCACACACGACCTGCTCTCCCAACACATCTACCTGCACCAGGGCCAGCTGAAGAAAGTGAGGAAGAGGAGAGTGAGGAGGATGATGATGAGAAGGGAGATGATGATGTATGGAGGAGGAGGGGTGATTCATTTGAATCTGATGATTCAGAATCTAGTGAGGCAGAATGCTCTGATTCGGACTGATCATGACATGTTTAAAGTGGTTTCATTGTTGGGGCGCTCCAGTAGCACACCACATAGCGTGCTGAGTCACGAAACGGTCGTCCCGGGTTCGTTTCCCAGTCCCGGCGACCATTTGCTGCATGTCTTCCCTACCTCTCCTCCCGTTCTCCCTCTCTCCCTCTATCGGTCCTGCGTGGCCAGAAAAAGCTGAAAATGCTATAAAGTTAAAAAAAAATTAAGTAAAAAAAAAAGAAAAAAAGTGGTTTCATTGTTAATCTGTTCAAGTTACAGCTATTTAAGAGAGCGTATTTTGAAGTATAATTAGTTATCTTATCATACTGTACATTCATCAATTATTTTGCTGAGATCCTTATGAAGGTAGTTTGTTTAAAGTACAGCAGTACCATGGTAAAATTGGTTTTGACATTAAAAGTTACATTTTCGCTCTACTATATGGTGGCCATCTTGGATTTCTGGGTCAAATTGATGTCATAGAGTCAAACTGATGTCAGAATTGGAATCGTCATGGTTGACTTACACAAAAAAGTGTATTCATACATGATTCTAGGTGCTCTGGATCAAAAGTTAATTTTTCAAGATGGCGTCAGCAGGTATTTTGGATTTGGCCATCTAACAAAAAATGCCGGGATTTTTCGGAGGGACACGGGGGCTAAATATTTTATAAAAGGTCCATAGAAGTCATATCAATCATCAAAACATCTTAGCCAGAGAATGGTCACAGAATGTTGGTTCTTGACCCAACTACCTTGCTCATCATGGAGCAGCCAAGATACAACAGAAAACAACCTTTTTCTTTTTTCTCTTTTGACGCAAAAACTTTCAAAATATGATTACTAATATTCCTGTGGCTCCAAAGGAATGGTCAGGGCAGTCCTACAGGTAGTTTTTGATGGAAAACAGATGGTGCGTCTAGGCAGAGTCTGCAAAGTTAGATGATGTCTGTAGTGTTAGAATATGTCTGTGTTGTCATGTCTATAGTGTTAGATGATGTCTGTGTTGTCATGTCTTTAGTGTTAGATGATGTCTGTGTTGTCATGTCTTTATTGTTAAATGATGTCTGTGTTGTCATGTCTTTAGTGTTAGATGATGTCTGTGTTGTCATGTCTTTATTGTTAAATGATGTATGTGTTGTCCTGTCTTTATTGTTAAATGATGTCTGTGTTGTCATGTCTTTTGTGTTAGATGATGTCTGTGTTGTCATGTCTTTATTGTTAAATGATGTCTGTGTTGTCATGTCTTTAGTGTTAGATGATGTCTGTGTTGTCATGTCTTTATTGTTAGATCAAAGTCAAAAGTCAAAGATTTTTCATTGCCATGTATGGACGAATCCACATGAACTCTTTCAGTTTCCTGAGAAAGAAAAGACGTTGCTGGGACTTTTTAACAATGGTTCTGGTATTGGAGTGCCAGAGTGGGTCTGTCACTGACGCCGGGGCAGCACGCACGCACACATACACACAACATTCACTCATCATATACATTCATACATAATCAAACATGCATACATATCCATTAATCTAAGCATACATGCATTTATACATACATTCATATATCCATTCATACATATATTTATTTATTGTGTTGTGTTGTGTATATATATTTATTTATTGGGTTGTGTATATGTATTTATTTATTGGGTTATGAGGGTATTGGTATTGGAGGTTGTTTTTATATAATATGTGTAGGAAACGGCAATCCATTTGATGTGTAGCACCTGTTTAGTCTTGTTTAATTAATTATGTGTGGCACCTGTGGAGGGGGAGGAGTGCAGGTGTCATGAGGGCTGCGTGCCCAAGGTTCTGGGTTCTTGCCCTGCACCATACACTGTGGGTGACTGAGGGAAGTGCCGTATGTGTATTGTTAGTCTGTTTGTCTCTGAGGTGGTGCTTCACCAGATAACGGTTGCAAAATGGGTAACTAGGGAAGCGCCACCCAGTACGTGTTTTGTCTACCAGATTAAGTTATTGTGGAACGCATCTGATAGACTGCAGAGGTAGTATAGTTTAGTTATTTATTTAGTTTATGTCACTTGTTTATGTAATGTCACCTCTGCACCGTGGATGGCCGGCAATAAACACCCACCAACAACACCTGTGATTCCGACTACGCCATCATTGTTGTGAGTTTGGAGGAGTTTGAGAGAGGACCCCGTCACACAGGACCTTAGATGATGTCTGTGTTGTCATGTCTTTAGTGTTAAATGATGTATGTGTTGTCATGTCTTTAGTGTTAGATGATGTCTGTGTTGTCATGTCTTTAGTGTTAGATGCTGTCTGTGTTGTCATGTCTTTATTGTTAAATGATGTCTGTGTTGTCATGTCTTTAGTGTTAGATGATGTCTGTGTTGTCATGTCTTTAGTGTTAGATGATGTCTGTGTTGTCATGTCTTTAGTGTTAGATCAAAGTCAAAAGTCAAAGATTTTTTATTGCCATGTATGGACGAATCCACATTGAAATACGGGTACATGAGCAAACACTATGTAAACAGTACAGGAAAAATATGTAAAAACACAGACAGTATAAAAAGGACAAATGCTAAAATTGATATCGAACATCCCCTAAAAGTGCATATCATAGTTAAAACAGCGCTTCCACAAACCTGACTAATAAAACTAATAAAAACACAGAAACAAAATAGGATAAAATACAAAACTAGCCTTTGGAGTCATTCAGGCTCCGCACAGCACTGGGATAAAAGCTCTTTGTAAACCGAGAGGTAGAGCATGTGATAGAGCGGTAACGTCTGCCCGAGGGGAGGGGGACAAAGAGGCCTGCGGCTGGGTGACCAGAGGGGTCGTTGATAATGCCAGAGGCACGCGAAAGCAGCCTGGCACCATAGATCTCTTCTAGAGCTGGCAGGCTAGACCCGATTGTCTTGCGTGCAAGACGCACAATTCTATTCAGAGATTTCTTCTCCTGGTCTGTGATATTACAAAACCATATTGTACAGGAGGAAGTAAGGACGCTCTCGATCACACAGCGATAGAAGTTGTGTAGAATCACCCTGTTATTTGTGAACTCTTTCAGTTTCCTGAGAAAGAAAAGACGTTGCTGGGACTTTTTAACAATGGTTCTGGTATTGGAGTGCCAGCTCAGGTCATTTGAAATAGTGACCCAGAGAAATTTAAAACTGCTCACCATCTCCACCTCTGAGCCATTTATGGTAATGGAGAGATGGGATATAATGTATCTTCTCAATGATTCTATGTTATAGCTATATGATCGTTCTCTAATGTATAGTGGAATAGCTTACTCTGCTCGTTGTATTTCCCGTTAAAGTAACAGTTCATTCAAATGTGGTCCTTTGGAAATCACGTGGAGGCGGAGACAGCGCTGCGGGTGAAAACGGTTCTGACCGTTGTTTTATTGGAATATCCAACAGCTTAAATTATCTGGTTCACAGCATCAATTATTTTCTATCTCTAATCAGCTTTTCCCGGAGGGCTTCTTAGTGGCGTCTCTTATTCTCGAACTGGTGGGGTGGATTCTCCGTCTCTGCTTCTCCGTTCTCTCTGCGTCTCGGTGTCTCCGTGTCTCTGTCTCCCCTCCATCATTCAACCTGTAGGTTTTATAGAGAAGAGAGAATCCCCCCCCCCCCTTGCGCCATCCAGTGCCGTCACCCCAGAGAGCCTGCTTTCCTATTGGCTAGAAGGTCTCCCCTCTCAGTGATTTGGGTCTTGCGAAACAGCGTTACAAGGTGACCTTACAGAGGGGATATGAACTAGTTTCCTTTTAGAATGATTTACCCAAGTGTCCCTGAATGCGACCCTCATACAGATGGAAATATAGTACCCACTCAACCTAACAGTGGGTATCACAGAATGGCCTGTTTGGTCTGCTTAGCTAAAGTAAACAGAACTCGGGTGTTGGCCTTCAGGCCGTCACTTCTTGACTTAAAAGTTAGTCATTGGGCGCACCATCCCTGTTCGTTGTGGAGGAAGATGTGTCATCTGTTTGCCATTTGATCTGTTCTTATTTTTATGGCACTCTGGGCTTTTTCCTATAGCTGCTAGGTGAAGGGTGAAGGGTTGCACTATTAGCTTTTGACTGAATTCTCCTGTGGCCTTTTCCAGAAACCGCTAGATGATTTTAATCCTTCCTGTAATGCTTATATGGGTCATTTTGATCCATTTCGACTGAGGCCAGTTAACAGCCTTCTTGTTGACTCAAATGTATGGTTAACCTAACAGGTGATTTGGCATGGCTGTGAGTCTCTATTTTTCTAAGAGAAAATAACCTAGTTCTTTGCTATTTCATATATGTGCATAATTTCTATTGTTTAATTTACAGGTTTTATTTAGATAAATATACGACAATCCACCCTTAGTGGGTTTCATAACCCACTATATAGCACCAATATGTTCTAAATTAAACATGTTAAACCATAATTATCATTTTTGCTAATATTTTCAAAAAATTCAAAAAATCCAAAATTTACACAAATCGAACTACCAAACCCATTTCCGTCTGTACAGTTACAAAATCATCATTCACTCTTTCCGTTGGCTTCTTCCCCAGTCACACACAATATCAGTTATTACTATGACTCTAGACTAAGAAAGCTGTTCCTGTTTTTACAAGGAAACACTCTTTCAATAACAGCTTTTTTGTTTAGACTATTTTATCCATGTTTACTTAGCTTCAATGTGTCTGTTTTGTGTAATTGACTCTGCAAGAAAAGATTAATACATCCTACCCAAAAGATTAACACTCTAAACATCGAGGGAGATTCAAACAAGCAAACATAAATCATCTCTTCTCCTTGAAAATACCACTGAGGCCTCAATTATTCTTCGCTTTCATCCCTGTCAGTTATCCCTGTTTAAACCTCCTGAGGTCTTTACGGCTACCTCGTTTTGACTGTTTTCTTCTTGTTGTATTTTGTGCTAACCACAGCCTCTTCTTTGTTGTATGCAGTTTTTGGTACTGCTCCGATTTTCCACAGAAGGAAACGATTTTCCCTCTGTCCTTTTTTGCATTTTGGATTGTTATTTACAAACACACAATGGATTGGAAGTTCTCTTTTTCGCACAGATACATCTTTACTGTTCTGTATGTGACAACTCTCTTTTTCCAAATTCGTTATCTATATATTCCACAGCTTCAATTGTTAATATTCAATCAAATCACCTTTGTCTCATTCATTTTTGTGCTGTACTATCTTACTAGATCAAATATCTCAAGTTCAACACAATCACCACTCCACCCTTGAAAGTGGAATAACCATTTATTACACTATCAATACCTTGTTTCCAGACAGCCTCCTCGGTCCGGACAGCCAGCTCTAGACGAGGTCAACCACCAACAGAACCTATGTGCATGGTAACAAACCACAGTCCCTTTAAACACACATCCCACACACTCTGCCAGCCCTCAACAAGCCGGTGCAGAGTCCCCCATAAGCCAATTATCAATTTCACACGTCTGCACCCTACTTGTAAACTATTTGGCCAACGGCGACCAAAATCTACAGAGCTTACCTATAAACAGAGAAACACGTTCGCCCAACACTTACCAAACCCAAAAACGTGACACAACTCCCCAGATACTACTCCTGGACTCTCAATGAGCGGAAAACTAAATCATGAACCAGCTCCCGTCCACCCTTAGTTTCCAGCCCATTATATTAGACATCCCTACCAGTCCCGCTGTGTCACCACCACCTGCTATCCCTGACCGGCGAGAGATCCCTCCCAGCCAGTCAGTTCCTAAAAAAATAGAGTGTCAAACAAAAAAAAAGAAAATTGCAAACAAACATAAACAAAAATTCGTGAGTGCCTTCATGCGACACACCCATCAACAGAATTAAACTATCAGCTAGAGGCATAAATACCCCCGCATAATCACTAAGAAATACAAATTTAAAAAGAAATTAAGTAAAGAAATTAATTTTTTTTTTTTTTTTTTTTTTTTTTTTTTTTTAAGTCTCCTTGACCACCCTTGGATCAAGTATGTATAATCACTACTAAAATAGTCCTTTGTTATTAACTCTGTTTAATATTATGTCTAATATCAACTGTTTAACCCTTCTCTGACACCGTCTGGTTCAGAGTTCACATGACCACAAGAGCCATTGCGGTGACAATTTTTCTCTCTCTCTCTCCAATCTGTGCAGCCGGGCCAGGCTGCACAGGTGGGAGATACCAAAAATCGTCCACCATACCATTCTCCCTTACGTTTTCCTCACTGCCACAGCAAGAGTTGATCAGACACACTGTAGCAAAAAGGAAAACCCATGATTGGTCTATTAATTAACTGTTAGTACGATTGGCTCATGCATCTGTCAGTCATTTCATCTCTCCCTGTTAGTTGCACATCCATCTTAGTCGCTTCCACTCATAACCTAATGTACCAACGCTTCTATATATTTTTTATTCTATTTTTATTCCAATCAGTCCTTTTTCCCATTTTAACTTATTAATAACTCTATTTTCCCGAGCACTATTAGCTCCGCTTGTGCATTCCTGCCTCGTTCTTATTCAACCTATGGCCTTTGCAGACACACCCTCTTTACACCCCTTCTGAAAATGTCCCAACATTCCACAAGTCCAGCAACTCTGTTTTCTGATGGACTCTTGCTGTCTATTGGACTCTTGCTGAGCCCGCCACCCTTTGCCACATGATCGAGCGAGATGGCCGATTTCTCCACATTTCCAGCACTCAGTTGATGCCGGCCATCCAAGCGGTCCCCCTCTTTGTCGTCCATTCCCTCCTTGGGGCTGCCAGTTCTGTTGTCTGGATGAGAGAGGGACATACCTGTTCTTCCCAGCCGCCGCACCTTGGGCCTTTTGTTGTTGGGAGGGGCCTGGAAACTCACCCCCCCTGCGGCTGTCATCATTCCCTCGCTGCTCCGCTCCCTGTTCAGGTAACAGGGCAGGTGACTTCTCTTGTTCACTGAGTCCTTGTTCTGCAGTACGAAACATGATTTCCAAAATTACATCACTCCTGATCACAGTCTGTTTCGCCAGCTCTTGTTCTAGCACCTCCCTCTCGCGTGTGACTTGGTCAACCGCCAGCTGCTTCTCCACCAGTTTTCTACGGACTGTCTCATGTCTTTCGGACGCTTCCGTGAATGCTCTTTGTCTTTCTGGAGAGAGGCACGTCATCCTCTCTACCTCCACCCTGGCCCCCGCTGGCTGGCTCCTCGTCACCGGCCCACGCCTCTCATCCCGGCTTTGGTCTCGAGGGACGACTGGACATGGGAAACAGGTGGGCTGTAGAAACTGTTCATGTATAGTTCCATACCTGCTGTTGGTCTCTGTACCAGCCGTACGGCCAGAGTAGACTTCGTGGGACTGCTGTAACAACGCCGCTCTTCTCAGTCTCTTTCTCTGTCCCTTGGTTAAACTGCAGTCGCCTGCAATGGACACCCCAGTGTGGCTCGGTTCTGGTTGGAGTAAAACCGTTGTCTCTGGTTCTCTCTCCTGTAAGACCTCCTGTATTGGAATCAAAGTCATTATTTCCAGTCCCTCTGTCGTACTGGTCACCTGAGGAAATTCCATCACATCCCACTCAATCAGATTAACTTCAGATATCAATCTTTCTACGGGAGTGTCTGCAAAGGTTGTCAGCCTATTGCTATTGTCGGCATTACTTCTTTTCATCGCTTTTCGTGCTCTCCTTTTCTGTTTTTTATTTTTGTTTCTCAATCTATAACAGCCTCCTTTTTTATACTTAAATACAAGGTCTTGTAAAGGCCTGAATCTCTTTGGCCATGGCTTCTTCACTTCTATTGTGATATTTCCAGTCATTGACATAGACAGATTGTCTACTTTTGCTATCGTTATTGCTTCTAAACCTTCAGTTGTCTCTATCAATGTTCCACTAAGGTGAACTTCCTGTGTACCCGACATTCTCACCACTTCCAAACACACCTGCAATCACCGTTTGGAAGAACAAGTTTCTCTGTGTCCAAACCTATTTTTCGCTACTTGAGTTAAAATTCACCCACACTATCAGATTTATACCGGTGCAGACAGGGATTGACAATTTTCTTATCATTCATACTATACCAAGGCTCATATAGCCATTTCCCCAATTGGTATTGAAATCGCCAGAGCCCTAGTCCTCGCCGAACCTGTGCAAAAAGAAAGCAAAAACATAACACTTAATACAGTGGCATTTCCCTTGTCATTTCCTCAATATTTATGCATTGGAAATGTCGGGCATTCCTATACTAATTCTTCTAGAGAGATTCGGTGTGATCTACTTGAATATAACGATACGGCTTTACTTGTTTTTGTCCGTTTGTCCAACCGGAAACTGGAGGTTCCAATCCTTTGTGTGTTCCCTTCACCTTTGGTTCTCTGGGGAACATAATCATTAAGTTCCACACAACCTATCAATTCTAACAAATGGTAAACTTGGTTAGCCATCTGTTCCAATTTCTTTTTGCCTTGTTGAAATTGTCATAATTTATACTTTAAATGACTGCTCCGCGTATTAACTATGTATAAATGTAATATTAACTTCCCTACTTGCTTTCTACTATGAAAATCAAAAACTATACTTCTTCCTACATTTCTCACCACATTTACATCTCACGCCTTCATCACATTCTTCATACAACACCATTCTACATTATATTTCCACACATACCCCCTCACACCACCAAAAAAAAACCTTTTGGTGGCGTCACTGCTTCCAACCACTATCACGGGAAAAAATTTATCTTTAGCAACTTAGGTCACTAAACCCCTGACCGTTACATAGCCCAGTTGTCCACGTTATTAAATTCATGAACCCCAGTACTATACCCACCGCAACATTTCCCATGATCCCTGAATCCACCGAGACCCGTCATTTCACAGCCCAAAGCATCTTCCCTCAGTTTCGAACCTGAACGAAAACACCCCAAGCCCCCTTCCAAGGAACATCACAACTCGTCGAACCATCACCTGTACCGGCACCTATTTTACATACATAACAGCTACGTAGTCTAAAACAACCACCCAACCAATAACACACAACAAGACGCAAAGCCAACCCTGCCCCCAAGGACCCCAACCGAAGGGGGAAACTAGGGAACTGGCACCTTCCCTAAAAATGAAAAACAAAAAACACGCCATAACCGTTTCTAACCAAAACCAACCTAATGTAAAACCCATCTCCCTCATAACAAATGCTCAAACTCCTTGCCCCCAGCCCAAACACACACGCCACACCCAAGAGGGCCAGTCTGGGGGTTGGAGGGACCCCAACTAGAAACGGTCCGTAACGTACCCACAATCCATTTGAAGGCAAGGCATCGAGGGGGGCGCACGTGGAGAAATGAAGGGAGGGAGAGAAGGAGAGACACAGGGAGAAATACAAGGAGAGACAGAGGGGGGGAGAGACATACATACGGAAGAGGAGTTCCCAAACGACCATGAATATTAACTTATCCTTCCGTAAAGTAAACACCATTTTAATACCACCACTGCCTCAAGCCCACCATAAGGGCAACCTAACTCGAATACTCTTACCAACTGCATGCCATGTATGTCCTGATGAACCGAAAATGGGGGACCCTGATGTAACCAAGACGAAAGTCCTTCCCTGGTCTGCATCCCCTTAACAATCGTGTGTATTGAGCCGTACTGTATCGCACCCATTCTGATAAAGTTCTCAATCAACCAATCAATCAACAGAGTCCATCTGGGAGAGAGGGATAGACAGAGGGAAGGGGAGATACCGGGAGGGAGGGAGGGAGGGAGGGAGAGCGGGAGGAAGACAGGGAGGGAGAGAGTGAGGACAGATGAAGGGAGGGGGGGAGCTATGACGGGAGGGGGGGCACAGAGAGGGAAGGAGGGGGGGATGCTATGAAGGGAGATTTATTTATTTTCTTTCTATTTCCAGAATCAACCAGCAGACTTCACCGTACAGCCTGGTCCAGTTAACCCACAGCTTAATACAACTAATGGTCTTTGCATGGAGTTCCTAAAAGCCACCACTATACCCCAAGGGACGGAGGGAGGGAGAAGGGAATGGGGGAGGGAGGGATGCAGGGAGAGAGGGAGGGAGGGAGGGAGAGGGGGAGAGAGGGAAAGAAAAAGAGAGACGGCGAGACGAAGGGAGGAGGGGGGGACGGGGGGAGGGAGAAGGCAGGCCGAAACCCCACCTGTTCAAAAAGGCCTTCGACTGTCAGCCTCCTATTTTAACTTTATCGCCCCCGTTTTTTAAATCCTCCGTTTATTCTATGTTTCTAATTAACCATGTTCTATTTCTTCCCTATAACTGTTTTAAACCCGTAGCGTAGCACTCTGGGATCCCATTGAACAAAAAGCGCATCACAAATCCAATCCATTATTATCACTATCACATGTGTGGCTGCCGTCCTGGCGGACATCTGTGCTCTACTGAGTGCACCCTTCTAGTCCAGCGAGAGCGCTGACGCTCTGTATTTGAGCAGGGTTGCCGTCTGTCAACACAAGTTGGAACCCTGGAGGGAGCGATATAAGGAAACAAATTGCCAATAACTGTGAAGTCATCTTCGAACCCGTATCAGGAAATAAGCCTCCACACATCTGGTCAAATCAAATGCGAAACAAGACCTCATGTGCGTCTCATGTTACAAACTTGTCCTCGTGAGCAGAGCGCATCACAACTACATCTAAAGGTGCATTGTTTGCAAACATTAGAACGGACACGTGACTCATACGCACACAGGAACGGGAGAGAGGGAGGGAAGGAGAAAGGGAGGGAGAGAGGGTGGCAGGGAGGGAGGGAGAGAGGGATGGAGGGAGGGAGGGAGGGAAAGAGAGGAGAGGGAGGGAGGGAGGGAGGGAGGGAGGGAGGGAGGGAGGGAGGGAGGGAGGGAGGGAGGGAGAGTACTATATCTGCATGGGGGGGCACACACTATGGTATAGAGGGAGATGATATCTCATCTCTACAGTGGGGCGGGGGGGGGGGCACACACCATAGAAGCTATGAAGGGAGAGACTACAAAAGAAAGGAAGTATTCCAGAGAAGGAGCTGTACCATAGGGAGCTCACACCATATAATAAATGGAAGGATGGAATGGAATGTGGTACCCACTATGATAGTGCAGGATGGATGGAAGGGGGGAGGGGAAGGGGGCACACACTATGATAATGCAGGATGGCACCCATTATAATAGTGCAGGATGGCACCCATTATAATAGTGCAGGATGGCACCCATTATAATAGTGCAGGAGGGGGCACACCCTATAGGGAAGGCTACAGTGGGGAGGGGGGGGGCCTGATGAAACTTCTAGTATCCTCTCATATACTGTACCATTTTAGCCATAAAAGGGGAAAAAAGGAGGGAGGGAGTGGAAAAGGGAGGGAGGGATGGAGGAAGAAAAGGAGGTGAGGGAGGGAGAGAGAGAGAGGAGAGGAGAGGAGAAGGAGGGAGGGAGAGAGAGAGAGAGGGAGGGAGGGAGGGAGGGAGGGAGGGAGGGAGAGAGAGAGAGAGAGGGAGAGAGAGAGAGAGAGAGAGAGAGAGAGAGAGAGGGAGGGAGGGAGGGAGGGAGGGAGGGATGGAGGAAGGGAGGGGGGCAACCTAGGGAGAGAGGGCGAAGCAACAGCAGAGGTGTATCCATATCAAAGACAACACCGCCCCCTGCTGTCCCTATTCGACAAGTGCGTCATCACGCAGCCACTTTTCCCATGACGTCAGCCGACGTGCTCACACAACATGAACCCCAATTCCCAGAATTCCCTGTACCGAATCGTAGTCCGCCCTTAAGGATGGCTTCCCGCGAGACGTCGCCACAAGCTTACGTCACGTTCACACACACAAGGTCCCGCTGTCAGCAAAAATAGCATCACGCGATATTCCCCGAGACTCCCAGCATGCAACATTGTTAGCACAGGTAGCTTTAGCATGTTAGCATAGTTAGCTTAGCATTCTTAGCACAGTTAGCTGTCCACTGCTAACACCATTAGCTCAATACTGTTAGCCCAATTAGCTTAGCTCAATGTTGCTATCGCTCGATTAGCCTAGCACGGCTAGTTAGCTTAGCCTAGCCCCTTACAATAGCGTTTCCTACACGGCCCACTATCCTGTTGATTTGAGCAGCACAACACATCGCGACGTTTTGCACAACCCAGTCATACTTTATAACATAATTTTAAATTTATTAAGCATTCGTTCATAAACCTTACAGTATAATTTTCTCGTTTACACGCCCGTCCGGCCCCGGCCGGCTCCGTATTTTAAATCTAACGCACCCCCTCTAGGCCCCCACCAAGCAGATGCTCCTAGTGACGTCATCAGTGGTGGCCGCGATCTGCCATTTATTCCTCGAAGCAGAAGAAGAACCCTGCTTTCTTTGATCTTTACCACATTAAACCACGACCTCATTACCACTGATTTAAAAAAAATTCAAATAATGTGACACATCCTTTTGGTTCCATCTCACTCGCCATTCACTCAATTCATTCGATATCGCAACGCAGCGTCCATACGGTATGTACGACGTTCTCGCGGACAGTGCTATGGTGTCCCCGCGGCCGTACCCGTCCCTAGAGTTATCATAATGATACAAAAAATACCGGCATCCACTCCATAACCTCTAGCAGACTCATTCACACACATCCTCTCTCATCCACACAGTTACACTCATACTTCCATTCAGCAACATAATCATTCTTAGCACTGGTTAACTTTGTACATCATGCAGCATCATTTGGTAGCCTTTCAGCCACTATGGATGAAGCTATAAGTTCCGTCATCTCAACACATCAGTCGTACTAAACATTATTAGCCCCAAGCATTCCCCGTTAGCTTGCAACGTAGCTTAGCATGTATTAGCCCTGCTTTGTATAGCAGTAGCTTCCCGGGTATAAAACGGCTTTATTCCGTATTGGTTGTAATATAGTAATCCGCGACGTTTAGCGTTATGATGACGTACGTTTGATTATAGCCATGATACCATGCATGTGTCATCCTATTTCATCTAAACAACATATATACATTGTTACATACCAAAGTCCTTATATAATGCCTCATCGCTTCTAAGTGCAGTTTTTTAGTTCGAACATAAGCGCAGATCTTTATAAACCCCCAGTGCACAAGTGCTAAATTTTCCAAGGTTTAAGAGGACTACTTTACGCGCTCCAGACCTCTTGTTCCGTAAGAATTAAACGGATTCGTACGACGTCGATTTGTCTCCCCTTCATTTCATTAGTGCCGATACGGCTGTGCGCTCAATCGCTTAACTCGATCGCGCCAATCCCCTTCATTTCATTAGTGCCGATACGGCTGTGCGCTCAATCGTTTAACCCGATCGCGCCAATCCCCTTAATTTCATTAGTGCCGATACGGCTGTGCGCTCAATCGTTTAACCCGATCGCGCCAATCCCCTAATTTCATTAGTGCCGATACGGCTGTGCGCTCAATCGTTTAACCCGATCGCGCCAATCCCCTTAATTTCATTAGTGCCGATACGGCTGTGCGCTCAATCGTTTAACCCGATCGCGCCAATCCCCTTAATTTCATTAGTGCCGATACGGCTGTGCGCTCAATCGTTTAACCCGATCGCGCCAATCCCCTTAATTTCATTAGTGCCGATACGGCTGTGCGCTCAATCGTTTAACTCGATCGCGCCAATGCAACCATTCCCTACCCCTGTTCGAAATCTGCCCAAACAAACCCCGACAATACAGACACATCTCCAACTCACCGTTTGACCTCTGCTGGTTGTTGTTGCTCGAGGATGGTGTAGTCAGGCGTCGTTGCTCTGCTCTGAGAGTTTTTGAAGTTCTGTTGTGTCCTTGTCCTGGGTTTCGTTCGGATGTACAGACCGGCAGTCACGGCGCCAGATTAATGTATCTTCTCAATGATTCTATGTTATAGCTATATGATCGTTCTCTAATGTATAGTGGAATAGCTTACTCTGCTCGTTGTATTTCCCGTTAAAGTAACAGTTCATTCAAATGTGGTCCTTTGGAAATCACGTGGAGGCGGAGACAGCGCTGCGGGTGAAAACGGTTCTGACCGTTGTTTTATTGGAATATCCAACAGCTTAAATTATCTGGTTCACAGCATCAATTATTTTCTATCTCTAATCAGCTTTTCCCGGAGGGCTTCTTAGTGGCGTCTCTTATTCTCGAACTGGTGGGGTGGATTCTCCGTCTCTGCTTCTCCGTTCTCTCTGCGTCTCGGTGTCTCCGTGTCTCTGTCTCCCCTCCATCATTCAACCTGTAGGTTTTATAGAGAAGAGAGAATCCCCCCCCCCCCTTGCGCCATCCAGTGCCGTCACCCCAGAGAGCCTGCTTTCCTATTGGCTAGAAGGTCTCCCCTCTCAGTGATTTGGGTCTTGCGAAACAGCGTTACAAGGTGACCTTACAGAGGGGATATGAACTAGTTTCCTTTTAGAATGATTTACCCAAGTGTCCCTGAATGCGACCCTCATACAGATGGAAATATAGTACCCACTCAACCTAACAGTGGGTATCACAGAATGGCCTGTTTGGTCTGCTTAGCTAAAGTAAACAGAACTCGGGTGTTGGCCTTCAGGCCGTCACTTCTTGACTTAAAAGTTAGTCATTGGGCGCACCATCCCTGTTCGTTGTGGAGGAAGATGTGTCATCTGTTTGCCATTTGATCTGTTCTTATTTTTATGGCACTCTGGGCTTTTTCCTATAGCTGCTAGGTGAAGGGTGAAGGGTTGCACTATTAGCTTTTGACTGAATTCTCCTGTGGCCTTTTCCAGAAACCGCTAGATGATTTTAATCCTTCCTGTAATGCTTATATGGGTCATTTTGATCCATTTCGACTGAGGCCAGTTAACAGCCTTCTTGTTGACTCAAATGTATGGTTAACCTAACAGGTGATTTGGCATGGCTGTGAGTCTCTATTTTTCTAAGAGAAAATAACCTAGTTCTTTGCTATTTCATATATGTGCATAATTTCTATTGTTTAATTTACAGGTTTTATTTAGATAAATATACGACAGATACCTTGCTATGTCTAAAATCGATGACTAGCTCCTTCGTTTTGGAAGCATTCAGGGTGAGGTTATTGGTCTCACTCCACCTAACTAGGTTCTGTACCTCTGATCTATAAAATGACTCGTCGTTTGAGTTTATACGCCCAATGACCGTGGTATCATCAGCATACTTTACTATCAGATTGTTATCATAGGAAGCAGTACAGTCATGAGTGCAGAGAGAGAACAGTAAAGGGCTTAGAATGCAGCCTTGTGGAGAACCAGTACTTAAAACAAGTTCATCAGACATATTGTTTCCAATCCTGACTCTTTGAGGTCTCAAAATTAAAAAGCTAAGAATCCATTCACAGATGGCGTCGCATAGACCCAGACACAGAACTTTGTGGATCAGATTAGATGGAATAAGTGTATTAAAAGCAGAGCTATAATCGATAAAAAGCATTCTAACATAGGAGTTTTTCTTATCTAAGTGTTCATACACATGATTAAGAGCTAAGGAAATAGCATCATCTACTGATCTATTTTTCTTGTAGGCGAACTGCCAGCGATCAAGACAGGTAGGAATCTGACCTTTTATATAATTCAGCACTAGCCGCTCTAAACATTTCATTAAAACTGAGGTTAGAGCAATAGGTCTGTAATCATTAAGACAAGTCACAGGTGATTTATTCGGAACCGGAATGATAGTAGATTCCTTGAAGCTCCTTGGAACAAGGCGGCGCTCCAGTGACATATTATAAAGGTGATGTATATGTTGTCATGTCTTTATTGTTAGATGATGTCTGTGTTGTCATGTCTTTAGTGTTAGATGATGTCTGTGTTGGCATGTCTTTAGTGTTAGATGATGTCTGTGTTGGCATGTCTTTATTGTTAGATGATGTCTGTTAGGGGTGTAACGGTACACAAAAGCCACGGTTCGGTACGTACCTCGGTTTTGAAGTCACGGTTCGGTACGGGTTTTCGGTATAGTGGGGGAGAGTTTGGCGTTCCATCTTCCACTCAGGGGTGATGTAGTGTGCAGTAACTGTTAAGTACGGCTGTCAACGAATATTCTATATTCAAATGAATAATCGGCTTGTTAAAGAAATTCTAAATAAATAACAAATTATTATAGTAGATTGTTAAAAAACACGGTGGCCGTGGCCTGAATGCGCTGCATGAATAATAGGAGACCCACAACGTCATTGAGCTGAACAACATGCAAGTAGTAATGCACAACAACAACAACAACAACCACGACCATCGGTCGTGAATACAGTGACTTGCATTCTGAGCATCTCAAGCCCCGGTTGGAAATACTTTGGATTTTGATTAACTTGTGGAACCTCGATACAGTGTTATGCAAGCTATGTAAACTGCAGATGGCCTACCTTCTTTTCTTCTTTTTTATGCTAACACTATTTGGGGAGTTCTAGCGTCAATAATGTAAGTAGCCTGAATGTTTTAGCAATTTATTGTAAATCATCCGTCATGTTTATCACACCTTGTTCGGAGGCACGTTGCTGTGTATGAATGTCCATTCTATATGCCGTAAACTATCATTAATTTGATCTCCGAGAGACAGCCCCTTCTCAATCTAGCACCAATTCCACCTCACGCACTGAGAGAGAGCATGTGTGTGTGTGTGTGTGTGTGTGTGTGTGTGTGTGTGTGTGTGTGTGTGTGTGTGTGTGTGTGTGTGTGTGTGTGTGTGTGTGTGTGTGTGTGTGTGTGTGTGTGTGTGTGTGTGTGTGTGTGTGTGTGTGTGTGTGTGTGTGTGTGTGTGTGTGTGTGTGTGTGTGTGTGTGTGTGTGTGTGTGTGTGTCGCCACACTATGAGGTTATGCTAAATTACAGGTAATCTCTGTGTTGTGTGTGGGCTGAACAAACACCATCCGGCCCTTTGTGCAAGTCATATTTTGGGAAGGGGTGAACTTGGAGTTTTGAATTAAATTCTGCATGCAAAAAAAAAGTTTTGCATGTGCGTTCCGTTAGTGATTAACGTACCGTTGCATTTGTTCGGTACACAGTGTGTACTGAACCAAAGGTCCAGTACTGAAATGGTTCGGTACGGATACGTGTACCGCTACACCCCTGTGTCTTTAGTGTTAGATGATGTCTGTGTTGTCATGTCTTTAGTGTTAGATGATGTCTGTGTTGTCATGTCTTTAGTGTTAAATTATGTCTGTGTTGTCTTGTCTTTAGTGTTAGATGATGTCTGTGTTGTCATGTCTTTAGTGTTAGATGATGTTGTCATGTCTTTAGTGTTAGATGATGTCTGTGTTATGTCTTTAATAATAATAATAATCTTTTTTTATATAGCACCTTTCATACACAGAATGCAGCTCAAAGTGCTTAAGAGAGACATGTCGTCTTTAAACAAGTCAAGAAGAAAGAACACAATAAGTCAAGAAAAAAACAAGCATACAATAAGGTCCAAATTTGTTTTGATAAATAAATACAACACTCCCAGACATAACCCACGCGAAGGTAAGGAAAAACTCACTAAAACCTAGCAATAGGGAAAAAAATGCACCACAGGCAATGTGGAGGAGAGAAACCTTAGAAGGGCCATTCAAGGGGGGATCTCCCTTCTTAGATGCGGGTGATAGTAGTGTTGCATGTTGCATTAGTGTTAGATGATGTCTGTGTTGTCTTGTCTTTGGTGTTAGTGGCTTCTGCTGAGTGGGACCAAGGTGCTTCTGACGGTTTCATTAAATAATTTCAACACTAACCTGACCACAGCACGCTGCTCAATCGATGCCTCCATTGATCCGTCTATTGATTGACATAATCCATGCGGGGTGCCTCAACCAATTACATATAATGGCTCTATTCCGACAGAGGTCACTAAGGTCACAGCTCTGTTGACATTTGACCCTTCTGACACCTTGTTACCATGGAAACAGCTGGTTTAGTAATGGGGGACAAATGATTTGCTGTGATCCCTTGTTTGTAGCCAGAGAGCTAAGGAAAACCATTAGGAATACAATTACCCCCGTGGTTTGAATCCAACACTTGTAATGTTGACCTTTTGGTAAAATTACGGACATGCAAGTTTTCTTGCTGGTCATTACGTTGGACGACACCACTAGAAAGGTGTGCTCAGTACAGCGCAGATCTCCACCAGGTGGCAGACACACATGTCTTTTCTCTCACAGTGTAAATATGCCTACAATACCGTATTTAACACCTGCAGTATATTCCACTAGTGGTGCCTATGAAGTCTACTCCATTCAGGAGCAGAACAAGTTCAAGGTTGATTCTTTTTTTTATCCACTTTTTCTCCCCATTTTAAAATATTTCTCCCATCCCAATTTTGTATTATCCAATTCTTCCCTCCCCTGTCTTGAACGTTGCTAGACTATGCCTCCCACTGGTCGGCTGTAGTGAGAATAGAAGCCTTGCATCACGTGTCCCCTCCGGTACACAAGGAGGCAGCCTGTCGCATCTTTTCACCGCAGCAGCTCGAACTCTCAGTGGCGAGGAGTAACGCGTGGGAGGCTCACGCTGCCCCAGCTACTTCCTGTTTCCGCAGCACCGGCGTCAACCAACCGACCTGTAGGAGTCGCTGTCCACAACGTCCAATCCCCACCCACCAGCTTTCCCACCCTCTAACACTTGCCAATTGTGTTAGTATGAACGACCGGCCAAGCCGGTAGCAACGCCGAGAGCTGGGCTCTAACCCAGCGTATCCTGCGTTAGTGGCGAGCACCTTGCCCACTGCGCCACTCAGCCGCCCAAGGTTGATTCTTTTGAACATTAGAAGTCTTCTCCAGCATCAGAAGCTTGATCACATGAATATATTAGTCTCCCAAGCAGATCCAGGTATTTTGGCTCTTTCAGAAACATGGCTTAACCTCTTTAGCCCGAGAGGTCCGTCGGCAGACCGCAGATGACATCACGTCATAAATCAGTCTACAGAGTGTATGAATAAAAAAAATTCATTTATGTATCCAAGAGTAAACACCCTAACCATGTCACAACAGCAGTCATAGTGTATATTTTCAGCAATACATTTGTTTACCAATAGGTTAAAGTGTTATTAGTGAGATTTTAGTTTATAGAAGGTGTTCATAATTTTGCGAATATCCGCCATTTTGATTTAGCAAAACGTCACCAGTTGAAGTCATTTGAGCAGAGGGCATCCAGAGCTCTCAATGAGCGTTGAAATTTCGAGAAAATTCCTAGCGATGTCCAGCTTCCTCCAAGCAAATTACTTCCTGATTATTATTTTTTATTTCTCTTATTTCTCGGGATTATATATCACAAAACTGAACGTTATTGGCATAGATTGGAGCACAGTTAGTTTGTCTACTTGTATTTACAGTAGATTTCATTTTCAGTTCTTCCTGCACGCCTGGTGATACTAAATCCAAAGTGGACTCTGTCATTGGAATGAGTAGATTTGGCCCGATCCATAGATGTGCAACATGGCTATAATAAGGTCCTTTATAGGCCTGCTATTATATATTCTATAATAATATTTCAAATTGCATGTGTCCGGATGGCAGAATTCACTACTGTATCTACAAAACCTTCTGTTTAATCATCTTCCCTTTATTAATTTCCTTAGATCTCTTGTTTTCAGTTTTTCACGTCTGGTCGTTTTTAGCATGGTGTTATTCACTGTCAAAAATGCAAAGAAAAATCTGAATTTATATTCTTCTTTGTTTCATCACAATTTACTCAAGCCTAGTAACAGACAGAATATTTCTGACACTGGGAAAACATTCCCTGAGATCCATAGATGTCCCTAGATACCAAGAACATGCAAATGGACCTTGTAGAAGTGGAGCAATCTTCCATTTACTTAGGTATGTACTTTTAGGCAAATGTTCTGAAAATATGGCTAGGATTTAGAGCCTCGCCCTGGTTGGTCAACAAAGAAAAAAGGAAATGTCGTGCAGCGGAGCGAAAATGGAGAAAGACAAAAACCACCATATGCTGTGATATATACAAAGATGCCCCTACAGTATAATAAAACCATCCGCTTAGCAAGGAAAGATTACTTCTCTAAAATCATTACAGAAAATGCTGGAAACTCAAGAATCCTTTTCTCCACTATTAATGTACTACTCAACACTCCCCCTACACCTCCTCAGTCATCAACGGTTAAGTGTGAAGAACTTGCACTATTCTTTAACAACAAAATAACCTTGATCAGGATCTCCATCCTTATCCTGTTAGATCCCAGTGCAGCATTTGATACAATCGATCACGATATTCGAATCGATCGTATTAAAAACCATGTCGGTTTCTCAGAACATGTGCTGGGCTGGTTTAAAACATACATCAGAGGGAGGAAATTCTATGTTAAACTAGGAGATCACATGTCTGATATATACGACAACAACTATGGAGTTGCACAAGGGAGTTGCTTAAGTCCTTTACTCTTCTCTCTTTACATGTTACCGCTGGGGGATATCATCAGAGAACATAATGTAGATTTGCATAGCTATGCGGATGATACACAACTGTACATATCTGCTGAACCAAATGATACAGCGATTAGCTCCATTACAGACTGCTTACTGGCAATAAATAAATGGATGAGTAAGAACTTCCTGAAACTAAACGAGAACAAAACTGAAATTCTAATTATCGGCTCCAAAACTAAAAAAGAAACATTAATAAAGAACGTGGGGGGACTAACCCCTTGGATCAAATCTGAGGTCACTAGTCTTGGGGTTATCATAGATTCAGAACTGAAACTTCAATTCTCAAATTAGCAAAGTGACGAAAACATCGTTCTTCCATCTCAGAAATATAGCAAAAGTACGACCATTTATTAATCAGAACGATGCTGAGAAGCTAATTCATGCATTCATATCTAGCCGGTTAGACTACTATAATGCACTTTTCACAGGTCTCCCTAAGAAAACCACAGAGAGGCTTCAGCTAATCCAAAACTCTGCAGCCCGACTGCTAACTAGAACCAAAAGGAGAGAGCACATTAGTCCAGTCTTAGCTGCTTTACACTGGCTTCCTGTAACATTTAGAATTGACTTTAAGGTCCTTCTCCTTACATACAAAGCTTTAAATGGACAGGGACCTAGCTACATCGCCAACACTCTAATAAATTACACACCAGCAAGAACACTGCGATCATCAGCTGCTGGACTACTAGAGGCTCCCAGAAGCAGTCAAAAGAGGATCGGTAATGCAGCCTTTATCAACTATGCCCCAAAACTATGGAACAAACTACCCCAAAACATCAGGGAAGCCAACTCGCTAGACATCTTTAAACATCTCTTTGCTCAGGCATTTCACTGATAGATATCTGCTACCACCTAGTGGCAAGAGGAAACATCAGGGATATCCTGACACAACTTGTATTTACCTGCACTATTCTTACCCTGCCTACTCTTATACACTGCCTATCAAATTCATGTGTCGGTTATTGCACTTTTTACTTCTTACCGATGACTATTTTAAACTGAATCATTTTAAACTAGTTTTATTATTTGCTAGATCCAAATGTGAAACACTGTGATTAATTATATTACTGAATAGAGAACCTATTAGGATGCTAGATCCTAATGTGAAACACTGTGATTTACCATACCTTGCTATGCTCGCTCATGCCTGTATTTTTTATGTCCGTTCTATTTTATAATTTTTAGACTATTTTTAAACTGAATCATTTAAACTATTTTTATTATTTGTGTTACTGAAAACTGTAAGCGGAGAGCCTATTGGGATGCTAGATCCTAATGTGAAACACTGTGATTTGCCATACCTTGCTACCCGTCTATCTTTTTTATGCCCGCTTATGCCTGTATTTTTTACTGTTGTGAAGCACTTTGAACTGCAACCTCTGTATGAAAAGTGCTATACAAATAAAGTTATTATTATTATTTAAGGATAGCATTACTGATTCTGAGGTGGCCATAAATTATTATAATATATTTCGAATTGACAGAATTGGTAGAAGTGGTGGAGTGGCTATTTTTGTCAAATGTCGTTTTTCTGTTTCTATTTTACATGATGTTACTTTGCCAAAATGTTTTGAATGTGTCGTTCTGAAGATAGATTGTGGACGTAACAATCCCTTTGTTGTAATTGTGATTTATAGTCCTCCATCAGCTGAGGTCTATTGATTATTTGGAGTTACTCTCTAGTAATTAGGAAATTATAGTTTGGGGAGATTTTTACCATTGATTGGTTGACTAATGCTTATTATTATTTAAAGGAGGTTTCTTCTTAGTTGATCAATTGACCCACCAGGCCTTATGTTGACAGAGTCAGCTATGGGGCGACAATAATATGTTCATGAGGCATGGTTTCTCTCTTTAGACATTAAACGGCGTGGTTTATTTCACATTGGTACACAGCAGTACATGAGAGTCCTTCTCCTATGAGAGTGACGGTGGAAGAGACAGAGGGGGAGTCGAAATCTCCTTTTATACCTCTATACCTGGTGGCAGCATTAGCAGCTCCGCCTATAGCGCCCTCTTGTGGAAACAGTTAGACACAGTTAGACAGTTACTTGCAATCATACATAACATATAACTTTAACACCTTGTCTGAAAAACCGATCTACTTTAATTGGCTTAATTGTTTCTAATTGGAGTGACACAATTATTTTGCAAGTGGCGTTTTTGATTAATAGTTCAAAGAAACATAAGGAATTTAATAAAAAAAAAAGCTTTTCTAAATGACCTCTATGACAGTATCAACTATCAACCTTATTCATGGCTAGAAACAAAGCTTGGTCTCTCCCTAGACGAACTAAAGAGGCGTCCCACTGGGTTTCATTTAGAAAAATAGGAATAAATGCATGTCTCTTGTGAGAAAAGCTAAATCTGATTATTTCTTGAACTTGGTCTCTAGCTCTCTAGCTCAAATCCTGCACAATTCCGGGTGGTGGTAAATCAAATTATGTCGCTTCTCTACCTTGTCATGCCAAGTTTGATGATTGCTTAGTACGATCATAGTGAGATCTGTTCTGCCTTTAATAGACACTTTGCTTAGTATGTAATCATAGTGAGATCTGTTCTGCCTTTAAAACTTTGCTTAGTATGTGATCATAGTGAGATATGTTAACCCTTCAAGGTCTAAAGTAACTAGCTCCACCTTCTCAGAATTTTCCCGTTTTTTTGTTACATAATGTAAAATTACAGATTCATACCTTCAAAATAAGCCATTAATTGTCAAATTTGAGACGATAGTTTTCAATCAATGTCCTATGAAACATTCTGGTAAAATCCTAACTACTTTTCAGGATAGGACTTGAACTTGATCCAAGTTCATTCAGCTATCTGATGAGAGAACTACACTCCCAGAATTCAATGTGATCATTGTCACTAGAACCATTTCACACCTGGAGCAAAGGCCCAGTCATTCCTTTGTTATTCCAGTGAATGGACCCAGCAGGAGGCCTAGCCTAGCGACAAGCGGCCACTACATAGTTGGGTATTGAAAAAATGCTCATATCCAAAAGTAGTAGATAGATATAGGTCATACATGTAGGTATGCACTTGTCCTAATATACTAACCTACACTGTAGCACTCAACACTTTGATGAACATTGTTACTCAGCTGATAGAGTTGTGCCCTTCCTCAATAAAGCCCGAGAGAGAGAGAGAGAGAGAGAGAGAGAGAGAGAGAGAGAGAGAGAGAGAGAGAGAGAGAGAGAGAGAGAGAGAGAGAGAGAGAGAGAGAGAGAGAGAGAGAGAGAGAGAGAGAGAGAGAGAGAGAGAGAGAGAGAGATTTAGATTTTTATAAAAACTTTATTCTTTACTAAAATTACACAAGATGCAACAAAACGTTCAAAAATAAAATACTCTACAACTCAAAACCAAAAAAACAAAACAAACAAAAAAACAACAAACACAAAACAAAACAAAACAAAACACACAAAAATAGAACAAACAAACAAAATAATCAATTAGGGACAATGATGCTGAACCTGAACCAAATTGTCACTTGAAATTTTCCCCCACAGGGAAAAAAGAAACCTAAACGATCCAAAGTTCTGGGCGTATCAGAGAGAGAGACACCGGAGAGGCACTGTAGAAACCGTTGTCCTGAGAAGAGCGTCTCTAGCTTCACCTTTCCCCGCATGGTACAACACATCAGGCCTTTGTGCGTGTCCGACAGACTCCAGTCAAAACTTATCCCGTGGATAAACAGGGCCGCCCTTACAGCTGACCATCCTCCTTCAGCCTCATCACATTTGCTCCTACCGTACACCAGTCTTATATCACATGGCATCGATGATGTCGGGGGCCGAAAACAGAGCATAGGGATCGAGATGCACTCTGGACCGACATCCTCATCAGACAGTATGTCACCCTTGCCTCCCCGTCCGAGGCCGCCTTTTCCTCCCTGGTTCAGATGCCGCTCCAACCTCACCTCCCACTCCCCCATGCGGAGATTGGAAGCCTTCAGTGACTTCTCATCGAGCAGTCTGATTCGAGAGCTCAAAGCCCTAATGAAACCCATTCTGAACATCGGGTAGAAATTAACCAGCAAAGTCTTCTTCACCATCACCCTCCAAGGCTGAATCAGGAAACCGTTTATTTCGGCGTAGACCGCGATGAGCCCCACAGTCATACCTTCGAATCCTTGAACAAGGTACCGGTGCCGGTAACATACAAAGACGGCAGAGATAACATCCCCCATGACGACTCTGCTGAAAATTCTGCCGAAGGAGTAATGCGTGGCCTCCCCATCGGGCATGAAAACGATACGCCCCGCTCCTGTCTCTGAATCCTCCATAGTCCCAGTCCTCATAAAATTCCACAAAAGTATAAGAGTATATGAGATGAACAAAAAAAGTCTCAGCCTCCTTTCCCCGGTATCGGGACACCTTGAAAAGTCCAGCCCCAAGTGACACCACACCAGTCCCTTCAATAAAAAAAAAACTCATTTCAGAAATTAAAAAAAAGTAAAACAAATAAAAACAAATAAAACAAAACAAAAACTACACCGATTCCACTCCAGCCTCCTCCACACTGGGGCCCTGTATCACCTTCTGCACAATCTTTCTCATCCTGTATATATCTTTGTCAACAAAACAACCATCTCCTTTAAACCTCATATGTTCCTTTGCTGCTGCAACAAACAAAATTTTATCTGGAAAGAAATCTTTCACCTCTACACTCTTCCTGTTCTTTGTCAACTTTAAAAACAGTTTCATTGCATCCAGTGAATAGGAAAAACCATCGTTCTCATATTCATCATCACTATCCACAACCATCTCTGCCCATAAACGCCCCTGTGTACTCTGCGTACTGCTAAGTTCTTCCGTCACACCTGTCTTCTTAGCTTGAGAGCTCGACACCCCAACTACCTCAACCTTCCTCTTCTGCCTAGCAACCCCCACCCCGCCGTCCCCCTCCCCCATGTCAATATCCTCTACTTCCTCCACCCTGACCCCCTCAACATCTACAGCTACCCCAGGTACACTCCCCACATCTGTAACCCTTCCCGCCACGACCCCCCCCCCACATTTTCATCCCCACCATCTTCTCTTTGCATTACAACAGTTCCACTTGCCCCCTCTGTAACCCTTCCCTCCACGGCCCCCCCCCCACATCTTCATCCCCATCATCTTCCCCTTGTATCACAACAGGGCCACTCGTCCCCTCTGCAATCCTTCCCACCACGACCCCCCCCCCCCCCCTATCTTCATCCCCACCAACTGCCCCCTGTATGTCAACAAGTTCACTCCTCACCTGGCTATTTAACGCGTCTTGGCTGAGACAAGCTCCTTCCACCACCCCCCCCCCCACCTTTCCAACTCCACCATTCTTTCCCCGTGTTGCAATCTCAGCCGTACCTCCTCCTTCCATCTCCTTATCACTTCTATCCGGTACGATAACCTTCTCAGAACTCTCCCCACTACCCCTCCTCCCTTGTCCCCCCCCCCCTCAACCCCTCGATTCATACCCCAAGCTGCTCTTCCCCTCTTCATTGCACTCTCCCCCTCCTTTTCTCCCCTGCTCGGCCCCTCCCCAGGGCACGCTTGCCTCTGATGCCCCTCCCTTCCACACGCAAAACAGCGCATGTTTTGTGAAGTCGCAAAAATAACATACTCGAACCCGTCTACTATTACTTTAAAATTAAGATCCAACTCATCATCACGTTTGTCCATTATAATGAACGTCTGCCTTCTGTGAGAAACCACATGCTGTAGTTCAGGTGCCTTAAAGCCCGAAGACATTTTCTTTAATGGAGCTACCACTTTCCCAAACCTGGCGAGTTCCCTTAATATAACCTTGTCGCTCACCAACGGGGGAAACGTTTGACACCGTCACCCTAATGGCATGTGTTGTGAGCGGCATCACAGCCACCAACGTATCACGTATGATCAAACCGTCCGTTATCAGTTGATAAACCTTACTCAAATCATCCAAAAAGAAAACAATAGACCCATTCATCCTGGCCACAGACTTAACGGCCGAAGCGCCTACTATTCCTGCAACGACGAGACCGCATTCCTCTACTGAACACGGAAACGCCGGCGCGACTTTGAAACAATGTTTCCTGGTCAACTTAGTGAAGTCCATGCCACCGCGACAGCAGACAGCTGCCTAAGCGAACACTGACAACACTACCAGCCCACCATCAACACACAACCAGCCAAATAAACCCCAGTCCAATTCACAATTTGACAAACAACATAAAGAGAGGAAAAGTTTAGAAAGTGTGAGGTTTTTGTCCTTTGCTCACTTACTCGCTCTGTTCCTTTAAGCCTACTCGCTCTGTTTCCATTTGTTTTCTGTTAATCATTTCATTCCCCTATTCACACGCTTCTTCCCAGAGACGTCGTTGATTGGTTCTCCCCCGTCCACACGCTTATCAATCACATCCCTCAGCTGTCACTGCTTGTCAATTAAGCATTCCCGTATTATTTATACCCCGTTTCCCCATTCAAGTTTTGTTGGATCGTTTTGATATTTCAGTTGCATTCGCCGTTCCTGCTGCCTGCTGTTGTTTCCCTGTGCTTTGCCTCCAGGATATTCAAGAAGCATTCCTCTTGGACACCCTTTCCCCGAGGCGACGCGCTCGCTCCATTCTGTTCCAACGCTCTTTACGCACAACGCCTGGGTGAGTTTTTTATGACTGTCTTTGATCCAATTCCGTTTTTCGTGTGTTTATATAACACTGAAGATTTCCAGCTTTTTATCAGACAGTCACTCACCCAGCGTTTAGCCTTTTTTGGATTGTTTCATTGGGATAATATTTTGGCCTAACATCTCCCACTCTGTGTTTACACACCGAAGATATTATCACATTGGATTTGTATTTTTGGACTTCGCTCACAGTGTTTATTTTGCACCGAAGATATCTATCACTTGGGATTGTGTTTGGAACGTTACTCACAGTGGGTATTTACACCGAAGATTCAGTCACTTGGATAACTCTGTTTTCGGGTACAAGTCACCTCTCCTGCTCACCTGCTCTGTTCCACCTGCACTCTGAGTTAACTCGCTCCCTCTCTCTCTCTCGGTCCCGCAACCATCTCGGAGATTCTGCCGAGAGAGGTCTGCAGAGCGGCTCTGACGTCAGCGTCTGCTTCCCCTGACTACCATCCCGGGAGAAGCTGCAGAGCAGCAACATTCATCCTTGCTTGTATTCCAGTCTTTGTTTGAACTCTTCCAAGTCTGTGCTGTTTATTTAGTCTTAATAAACAAGCCCTTGTTTTTGGCAACTCTGAATCCTACTCTCTTGTGTCGTTGCGTTTGGGGTCGGTGTCAAACCCCAACATTACGATCCAACCAAAATGACGACCCCAGCCGACACAGAGAGGGTCAGAACCGCACTTGCTATTCAAGTCGAGTTGACCAAGGATCACAGCCACCAACTAGAGAGGGCTGCGGCTGCGGTGCAGGATCTCAGGGAACAGGTCCTGCCTATTCAAGGGTCACTGGCTGCTCTGGCGGGACAACAATCTGGTATTCTCGTTCAGCTTCACTTGCTGAGCGACACCGTTAATGCCTTACTTCCCTCACATCCTTCAGGAGCATTCCCCGCAGCCCCAGCAGATCCCGCACCTCGGGAACCCCATCTCTCTGTCCCACGGCTGTTCGACGGAAATCCCGAGGAGTGTGCCACATTCATCATGCAATGTGAGTTGGTTTTCCGTCATCAACCAAGCCGTTTTACTGCTAGAGGGTCCCAAGTGGCCTATATGACGAACTTGCTTTCAGGCCATGCTGCCCAGTGGGTCACTTCCTCCTGGGCAATGGATGCAGATTTTGTTTTCTCCTATCCAGACTTCGTGGCGGAGCTCCGCAGAGTGTTCCACCATCCAGCCCGAGGTCTGGACCCTGGAGCCCGGTTGGGGACCTTCCGACAGGGGAGCGGCAGGGTAACTGACTACGTCCTGGAGTTTCGACTGGCGGCGGTGGAGAGTGGATGGAACGACCCTGCACTTCGCCTAACCTTCTTGAGGGGGCTCAGTGACGCAGTCCGGGACCAGCTCGCTACCCGGGAGGTGCCCGACTCCCTCGAGGACCTGTTTAGCCTCGTCATCCGCATCGACGGACGCCTCCAGGAGAGAAGGCGCGAGAGGACCCGACTGTTACCTCCTGAGGTACCCCGGATTCCCCGGACGCATGACGTCACTCCTGGACGCCCTGTCCTCAACACAACTGGTGGTAGCGGGTCCTCCCGTTCGGTTCGCGAGGAGGAACCCATGCAGCTGGGACGCTCTCATCTGAGCCAGGCGGAGCGTGAGGCAAGGCTCAGGTCCGGTCTCTGCCTCTACTGCGGAAGGGAGGGACACCGAATCGCCGACTGCCCCACCCGGCCAAAAGATCAGGCTCGCCGAGACCCCGGGAAATCCTGGTGAGCCGTTTTTCCCATTCCCTGAGCCGCGCACCACCTGACCATCTGATGAGCGTCACCCTGGCCTGGGGGGACCAACGAGCCACGGTGGAGGCCCTCATCGACTCTGGGGCAGACGAGAATTTCCTCGACTTCGAGTTTGCTACCCGAGCCAACATTCCACTTGAGGACCTTGTGAGGCCCTTGGAGATCTTTTCGTTGGACCAACACCGCCTGGCCGACATCTCTCAACGCACCGGCCCAGTCGTGCTGACCATCGCTGGGAACCACGTCGAGAGAATCCAGTTCCTCATCACCAAATCCCCCCTTGTCCCGGTGGTCCTGGGTAGGCCCTGGCTCGCGCTGCACGAGCCCCACATCGCCTGGTCCTCCGGTACCATCAAGGGCTGGAGCTCCTCCTGTCACGCCCTGTGTCTGCAGGCGGCGTCCTGTCCCCCGCCCCGGAGGCCCGCTGGTGAGTCGCCTCCGGACCTCTCGTCCATACCTCCCGAGTACCACGACCTCTTGGAGGTTTTCAGTAAATCCAGGGCTCAGGCCCTTCCACCTCACCGCCCCTATGACTGCACCATCGACCTCCGCCAAGGGGCTCCCCTTCCCGGCAGCCGCCTCTACAGTCTGACCGTTCCGGAGAAGAAGGCGATGGATCTCTACATCTCTGAGTCATTGGAAGCAGGACTCATTCGGCCTTCCTCCTCCCCGGTGGCGGCCGGTTTCTTCTTTGTTGGTAAGAAGGATGGGGACCTGCGACCCTGCATCGACTATCGCCAGCTCAACAAGATCACCATCAAGAACAAGTACCCTCTACCTCTCATGAACTCCACCTTCGAGCCACTGACCCAGGCCTCCGTCTTCACCAAGCTGGACCTCCGGAGTGCCTACCATCTTGTCCGTATCCGTGAGGGCGATGAATGGAAGACCGCCTTCAAGACCCCCAGGGGCCACTACGAGTACCTAGTGATGCCGTTCGGCCTCACCAACGCCCCGGCGGTATTCCAGGCACTCATGAACGACGTCCTTCGTGACATGCTGGAGGTGTTCGTGGTGGTGTACCTGGACGACATCCTCATCTTCTCCAGGACCCTCGAGGAACACATCCAGCATGTCCGCCGTGTGCTGGAGCGCCTCCTCCACAATCGGCTCTTCGTCAAGGCGGAGAAGTGCCGTTTCCACTCCGACTCCGTCGACTAGCTGGGCTTCATCGTTGAGAAGGGCTTGACCCGAGCGGATCCTCGCAAGATCCAAGCTGTGGAGGATTGGCCTGAACCCACCACTCGGAAGGAGTTACAGAGTTTCCTCGGGTTCGCCAACTTCTACCGAAGGTTCATCCGGAACTACAGTCAAGTGGCGGAGCCACTTACCAAGCTGACCTCCCCCGCTCTGCCGTTCGACTGGTCCCCAGCGGCATGTGCTGCGTTCCGCTCCCTCAAGAAGAGGTTCACTTCCGCCCCTATCCTGCTCCACCCTGACCCCAAGAGACAGTTCATTGTGGAGGTGGACGCCTTGGATACTGGACTGGGCGCTGTCCTATCCCAACGTTCTCTTTCGGACCAGAAGGTACATCCTTGCGCCTTCTACTTGCGTCGTTTCCTCCCTGCCGAGAGGTACTACGACACCGGCAATCGAAAGCTGCTGGCGGTCGTGGCTGCGTTGGAGGAGTGGCGTCATTGGCTAGAGGGGGCCAAGGAGCCTTTTACCATCTGGACGGACCACAAGAACCTGATGTTCATCCGCGCTTCCAGGTGCCTCAACGGTCGGCAGGCGAGATGGGCCAGTTTCCTCAGTCGGTTCGACTTCTCGCTGACCTTCCGCCCCGGTTCCCGCAACACGAAGGCCGACTCCCTGTCCCGGTTACACTCCAAGGGGGCTCCACCCTCTGAGGACCCTACTCCCATCCTCCCGGAGGCCCGAGTGGTTGGAGCCATCACCTTGGGCATCGAGGGTGTGGTTAGACGTGCCCTACGCTTCCAGCGTGCTCCAAGCAACGTTCCTATTCATCGTCTCTTCGTCCCCGACTCTGTCCGGTCCCGGGTACTGCTTTGGGGCCATACCAGCCGGTTCGCCTGCCACCCTGGCGTCCATCGCACGTTCTCCTTCCTGGCTCGTCGTTTCTGGTGGCCCACCATGCGGAACGACGTCAAGGAGTTCGTATTGGCCTGCGGGGTCTGTGCCCGCAGCAAGGCCTCACACCAGGCACCCTCCGGGCTCTTACAGCCACTTCCCGTTCCAAGCCGTCCTTGAACCAGAGCGTGGAGTCTGCTCTTCGGTGTGTGGCAGCCGAGAGACCGGCATCCTGGAGCCGTTTCCTTCCCTGGGTTCAAGTCAAGTCAAGTCAAGTCAAGAGTTTTAATTGTCACGGCATACAGGTATACAATGAAATGCGGGTGGTCTTGCCCGCAACGATGTGCAATACAGTGGTACATATAATAGAATCAAAAGAAGAAAACAACATTGTGCAGTAACAGGTAGCAGGTAACATGGAGTGACATCTCGGTATCTGTACATAGTTATTTACAGAGCATGTGTGACATGCTAGTTAGCTTTGGTAGTGCAATACACTGTTCCTGTTATTCTAATTTAAAGTGTCCTTTCCTTTGGCCATAAGTGTGCGTGTGTGCGACATGAGTGTGTGCCCGCTCATGTTAAAGTGTTAAGTGGCTGCTCGTGTGTGAGCGTGCACAGTGTGCGTGTCGTGTGTGTGTTCATGTGTGCTTGTGTGTTGACAGTTCAATGTTCTGAGCACTCAATGTTCATTGTTCATGGCTCTGATGGCCTGGGGGAAGAAGCTGAGCCTAAGCCGCTCTGTCCTAGTAGCTGGGGTTCGCAGGCGTCTGCCTGACCTCAGCAGCTGAAACAGGCTGTTATTGGGGTGGTGAGGGTCTTTCATTATCCTGCAGGCTCTGGATTTGCACCTCTTGTTGTATAGAACCTGCAGGGGGGGTAGTGCAATACCCGTGGTACGCTCGGCTGAGCGCACCACTTTCTGTAGGGCCTTCTTGTCCTGTGCCGTGCTGTTTCCATACCAGGCAGTGATGTTTCCGGTCAGGATGCTCTCTACAGCTCCTGAGTAGAAGGACTGGAGTATCTTCCCCGATACTCTGAACTTCCTTAACTTTTTGAATACTCCATCAATTCAATGGTCAGTTCCGCCACCGGCCTCTCACCATTTGAGGTTTCCCTGGGCTACCAACCCCCTCTTTTCCCCGCACAGGAGGCGGAAGTGGCAGTTCCCTCCGTGCAGGACCACCTCGACCGCTGCCGACGAGTTTGGAGATCACCAGGACCGCGCTGCTCCGGACATCTGAGCGCGCCTGTCGTGGTGCCGACCGGCGCCGGGTTCCTGCGCCGACTTACCTCCCTGGGCAGAGGGTGTGGCTCTCCGCAAGGGACCTCCCGCTTCGGTCCTCGGCCAAGAAGCTCAACCCCCGTTTCGTCGGACCTTTCGAGGTCCTGAAGGTACTCAGTCCGGCGGCCCTACGCCTGAAACTTCCTGCGTCCATGCACATTCACCCCGTGTTCCATGTCTCCCGGGTTAAGCCCGTCTCCCTCAGTCCCCTTATGCCTCCAGCTCCTGATCCTCCGCCTCCCGTGTTGGTGGATGGTCACCCCCAGTGGCAGGTCCGCCGGTTGATGGGCGTTCGTCGGCGGGACCGGGGGTTCCAATACCTGGTGGACTGGGAGGGTTACGGCCCTGAGGAGCGTAGCTGGGTCTCCCGGCAGCTCATCGTGGATCCCGGCTTGATCACTGACTTCCATCGTGCCCATCCTGACGAGCCGGGTCGGCCTGGTCGCCGGGTGGCTCCCGTGGAGGGGGGGGGGTACTGTGAGGTTTTTGTCCTTTGCTCACTTACTCGCTCTGTTCCTTTAAGCCTACTCGCTCTGTTTCCATTTGTTTTCTGTTAATCATTTCATTCCCCTATTCACACGCTTCTTCCCAGAGACGTCGTTGATTGGTTCTCCCCCGTCCACACGCTTATCAATCACATCCCTCAGCTGTCACTGCTTGTCAATTAAGCATTCCCGTATTATTTATACCCCGTTTCCCCATTCAAGTTTTGTTGGATCGTTTTGATATTTCAGTTGCATTCGCCGTTCCTGCTGCCTGCTGTTGTTTCCCTGTGCTTTGCCTCCAGGATATTCAAGAAGCATTCCTCTTGGACACCCTTTCCCCGAGGCGACGCGCTCGCTCCATTCTGTTCCAACGCTCTTTACGCACAACGCCTGGGTGAGTTTTTTATGACTGTCTTTGATCCAATTCCGTTTTTCGTGTGTTTATATAACACTGAAGATTTCCAGCTTTTTATCAGACAGTCACTCACCCAGCGTTTAGCCTTTTTTGGATTGTTTCATTGGGATAATATTTTGGCCTAACATCTCCCACTCTGTGTTTACACACCGAAGATATTATCACATTGGATTTGTATTTTTGGACTTCGCTCACAGTGTTTATTTTGCACCGAAGATATCTATCACTTGGGATTGTGTTTGGAACGTTACTCACAGTGGGTATTTACACCGAAGATTCAGTCACTTGGATAACTCTGTTTTCGGGTACAAGTCACCTCTCCTGCTCACCTGCTCTGTTCCACCTGCACTCTGAGTTAACTCGCTCCCTCTCTCTCTCTCTCGGTCCCGCAACCATCTCGGAGATTCTGCCGAGAGAGGTCTGCAGAGCGGCTCTGACGTCAGCGTCTGCTTCCCCTGACTACCATCCCGGGAGAAGCTGCAGAGCAGCAACATTCATCCTTGCTTGTATTCCAGTCTTTGTTTGAACTCTTCCAAGTCTGTGCTGTTTATTTAGTCTTAATAAACAAGCCTTTGTTTTTGGCAACTCTGAATCATACTCTCTTGTGTCGTTGCGTTTGGGGTCGGTGTCAAACCCCAACAGAAAGACTCACGCGTACCTCCTCAGACTCTCGCACCACTCCACTCACCAAACGCTCCCACCATCCACACGCATGCGCACAGAGAGAGAGAGAGAGAGAGAGAGAGAGAGAGAGAGATAGAGAGAGAGAGAGAGAGAGAGAGAGAGAGAGAGAGAGAGAGAGAGAGAGAGAGAGAGAGAGAGAGAGAGAGAGAGAGAGAGAGAGAGAGAGAGAGAGAGAGAGAGAGAGAGAGAAAGAAAGAAAGAAAGAAAGAAAGAAAGAAAGAAAGAAAGAAAGAAAGAAAGAAAGAAAGAAAGAAAGAAAGAAAGAAAGAAAGAAAGAAAGAAAGAAAGAAGAAGAAAGAAAGAAGAAAGAGAAGGAGAGGTATAGAGATATAAGGAAGATAAATAAAGAGGGAGAGGAGAGAGAAGAGAGAAAGAGAAGAAGAAAGCGGGAGACCCAGCGATTGAGGGGGAGAGAGAGGGAGGGTTCCTTGTGACAATATTGTCACCCACTGTACAAGACTGTACAAGAAATTCCTTCTGTAATGTACTGATTTCTTTTGATTTCTCTGTTTGAGAGAGAGAGAGAGAGTGTGTGTGTGTGTGTGTGTGTGTGTGTGTGTGTGTGTGTGTGTGTGTGTGTGTGTGTGTGTGTGTGTGTGTGTGTGTGTGTGTGTATGTGCAGGGGAGTAGCTGGGGGGGGGGGGGTTAGGATGATTCCAAGGGCCCAGCAAATGCCCCACATTTTTTTATAGATTGGGGGCCCCACATTTTTTAATAGATTGGGGGCCCACAAATTGATTCTTTCATGGGGCCCAGAATCTCCAGCTACGCCCCTGTGAGCGCACCTTTCTACTCTAGAGAGCTGTCATCACCGTGATGCGCGCTTGAATGAACTGCGAGATAACTCATAACTCGTACACACACTCACTCTGTCTCTGCCATACAGTAGTTATGTTGTTTTAGCGTGACGTGGGTATATACACGGGCGAGGATGAAAAGCATGTTAGACTACTTTTAATACATAAATTAACGTTCCGTCGGGTCCCGTGTATTCTCGAGAATGATAATAATAATAATGCAGGACCTCTTCAGATTATATTATCAACGACAGACAGTGAGAAACACAACCCCCCCCCCCCCTCTCCGCTGAAGAATATGCATATTAGATCACTCAGTGATTAACACCTATGCGCTGTTTGTGTGTGCGCACGTGCATGTACGTGACGCGTTGTAGTTTCGGGGAATACAGGGATCATTTAGAACTATACAATTTAGCAAGAATTAAACATATTTACAAGTCGTATTACGTTTAGCAAGTAAGGATACATATAGATTACACTATATGCACTCGAAATTGTCTTTGTTCTATTTTTACAGATTTTTGAAAAACGGGACTTCCTGAGCATTTGTGAGAGATTTAAATCCTTTTGTTCTCCGCCCACGGGTGCAATAAGCCCTGTTGACTCCTAAGGGACACTTTGCTTAGTATATGATCATAGTGAGATCTGTTCTACCTTTAGACACTTTGCTTAGTATGTAATCATAGTGAGATATGTTCTGCCTTTAATATACACTTTGTTTAGTATGTGATCATAGTGAGATCTGTTCTGCCTTTAATAGACACTGTGCTTAGTATGTGATCATAGTGGGATCTGTTCTGACACTTTGCTTAAAAGCCTTAAGGTCCCCCTATAGGGGGACCCTGCTTTTCTTTATCATAAATCGATCAATAGAGACAGTATTAGATCCTCAATTATCAGATCATGGGGTATCATTGGAAAGCCACACGCATTGGCTACAACCCTGTGCAAAGATTTTCGAGATCGCCAAATGATTGACGGAGCTAGAGCCCCGGGAGTTGGGGGTGGTAATGTGTACTTTTGTATACATTGGGGCACGCCTCACATATCGGCATGTAACCCGAGAATGGAATGGCAATCGACAGGCAACAGATAGGCCTTTAATTCTATCTATATATTGTATTAAAGGAAATGCACACCCAAGCCACTAGAGGTCGGCAAAGTGGCATCGCGAATCGTCCACATGTGGGCCCTTGGATGTTAAGAGGTTAATGTTTTTTGTAGCCAAGAGTAAAGACCATAACCCTATCAAAAACAGTAGTCAAAGTGTATATTTTCATTTTTACCGATGTTTTATACGATTTATCGGAAATACGAATTTATCGGAAAATGCTAATTATTGTAAAACCGCAAGGAAATTACTAAATCCAGATTCAACCCTGCCATTGGAGCCGGTTCCGGGTCGAGGATGGAGTAGTCGCTCATTGCCATGATGTGACTCCTGTATTTTTATATTTAGGCCTAAAAGCCTCTTTTTATATTTTCAACTCGGTTAAACCTTTTTGTATATACCCCCTTTATGTTTCTACCTATTTATTTTGGCTGCAAGAACCATAATGGCGACGAGACAACTGAGAAATGAATCCAAGAAGGACGACGCTCCCGCTGATATAACCGCGTTGCTGGGCTAATTGAAGAGCTCAGGCAATCCTTAACCAACGAAATCAGAAGGTCCGCTGCCTCGCTCGAAACCAAACTCGACAGCCTCTGGACGTCGGTTAATGACCATGCCGAGCGCCTGACCTCCGTGGAAGACGGCTTGAATACTTGGACTGGCAGGGTGGACGAGCTAGAGGCTAGGTGTACGGCGCTAGAAGAGAGCAATGATAAGCTAAAGTCTAAGCTAACCAACATCGTGTCCCGGAGCCGCCGGTCTAATATTCGCATATTAGGATTGGATGAGTCCGTTCATAGCGACCGGCCTAGTGACTTTTTTGCAGAGGTACTGGTTGAAATTCTGGGGAAGGAGGTCCTCTCTACGCCACCCGAACTGGACCGGTGTCAGAGGGCCCTTACTGCCAAACCAGCACCCGGCTCCAGGCCTAGAGCGGTTATTGCTCGCCTACATCATTATCGAATAAAAGAGAAGATTATCCGGGAGGCACGGAAGAGGAGGGGAACGCTGGAATACAGAGGGAAACCAGTCCTAATCTTTGAAGACTACTGTCCAGAACACGTGGAGCAGCGTTCCCGCTACAAAGACGTCATGGGCCCCCTCTACAAGCAAGGACTTACGCTGTGGACTTCTTGAGGACCCGGCATAAAGGGGCCTCAACACCGGCCTCACCAGTACCAAACGGGGTAGTAGCCTGATTTTGGGCCTATAGCACTTTGCTATGGCTAACGCGCCGAGCGCCATATCACTCTATATTTCTTCGCTCTTATAAATATGGTTGATTGTGTCACGTTAGGTGTCGCCTGGATGCTTTGTTAAAAATGTTCTCTGCGTCTAACTTAAGGGGGGTTGGCCTTGAAGGATGTTGAGGTTTTTCAATGTATGTAATATATATATTGGGGGAGATGACAGCATCTAACGGTGCTAGGTCAGAAAGGTAGGTGTGCATGGAGGAGGAGGACGGTAGAGAGAATCAGTCTGTCAGCAGCAGACTAAGAGAGCCCAGGGCTTCAAGGTAATTTAGCTTGTTAAACATAAACACTGATAGGGACAGAGAACAGTGCAGGAATGAATGAATGAATGAATGAATGAATGAAAACTTTATTAACAGATTGCAGAATGGGTACAGTACAGTACAGCTCAATGGTCAGAGAGAGAGTTTGACATCATTAGAAACGGCAGTTTAATGTGTGTTAAAGGTTAAAATCAGTTACCATGACAGCGCGTCACATGACAACCAGAAGAGGGGCGGGGCCTGTCATTTATGATAATGATGATGAGGATTATTATAATGTGAGTGTCTTCCGCGTATGAGTTAGATCTAGACACGAAGCTGATGCGAGCGGACGTTTGATCAGAGACTCTCATCCCTCTCACCCTGGCCAGGGGGGGGGGAATGACACATCATCGATTACAGTAGCTTCGGCTAACGGGAGGGCTTTGGCTAAAGGCAAGGCCTTAGCCAGCATTGGACTGAACAGCAGAAGAGACGATAGAATAAGACTTTCTCAAGGACAATACGAAATGCGTAACATCTGAGGCTTTTGTTTATGTAATAAACAACGATTCCAAGAAAGGTACTCTGCTGACTGTGTGAATTATTATGGTTACGGATTGCATTAAAGGGGGAATGACCACAATGTACAGCCAGTATGAGAAATAAAACACAACGCAGGGATCACGAGAGCCAACCATGAAGAAGTGATAAGGGGCTGATTGTGGTTTTGATCTAAATCTAACAGCCTGGTCTGTTTTGTATAACTATTACATAATGCCACTTTATTTTTTTGTTTGTTTTTTACATCCACTATATGTCAGGGAGCTAAGCGCTAGCTTTGTTTAAATGACCTAGGACTTCTATGCGTGTCACTTACGCCTCGTCACGACTTGGCTTAAGGGGAGACACTGCAGGTGAATAGGGTAAAAAAATTAACTAATAGATATCACAATGAAACTTCCCCAGTTGATTACTTATATTAAGACAATACTTTTTTTATTACAAGTTTTCTGAAATTGTATGTTTAAATATGCAAATGAGGCATGATCTACTTAAATATGCACAAATCTGCATATAATTCCAGGACAGAAATCTGAACATTGGATAAAGCCATTTTCAAAATTATAGTTTCATTTTGTTGACATATTAGAGCCAAAGGTTATTACAGAGGGGATTTTGGATATCTTTTTTTATCACTCCATAAATCAGAAAATACTCCATTCAGTAAATTTTTATGGTAAAATTCCATATTTCGTTTGTTATTATGTTTTTAGGAATAAAATGTGATATAAATCAGGGTATGAATGCGATATCAACAAACCCTTCTGTAAATACCTTCAGAACATAGATATGAATAGAACTGGAAGGTTTGGTGTATGTGAGTGCTACTGAAGTGGAGATTTCTGGCTCAGAGTATGAGGAAAAACTCTTAAAACTCATTTTTGGGAAAACGCCTTCAAAGTTCTGTATTGTAAAATGCCATACTTTTTTTTTTTAAACAGATATTTACAAACACAATACCTAATCAAACCATTAGTAATAGACAACCTAAACACATGCCTGATAACTGAATAATAATAATAATGATGTTATTGAACTGAACAGAACTACACACAGGCTACAAACAGTGTAGTACAGTGTAGTACCCCCTAATAGGCAAAAAATATTTGAATAGATATCACTATGAAACTTTCCCAGTTTGTTATGTACATATAAACTAAGAAAAAATATATAGCAAGTTTTCTGAAATGTATGTTTATATATGCAAATGAGGCACTTCACCATTAAATATGTGCACATTTATGGATGCAATAAGGCAAAATGATGTAAAATAAACAACTAAATGTGTGTTATTGACGTTGTATTGTCACTAGTTTCATAGAAGACATGTTTAGGAAGCAAAATATAACAAAATCTCAAAATCAAAAAAAAATATATATTTGACTATTCATCTCGCCTTAATGCCTCCGTGATGCATTTTTTTTTTTTTTTAGTGTGTATGTACATATTTTTTCGGACTGGGGTCTCATGGATCCATCAGCCGTCCAACTACGCTCTGCTAGCCACACACATGGCAAATGGTCGCGCTTGCGGCCAGAGGCGTCATCATCTGCTGTTGACCTGCTAGGCCGCTAAAATGTCAGACGAACTTTTGCACAGTGCCCTCTCCTGTCACTGCGTTCTAATTGCGCTATGACAAGGCAGCAAGCTACTATCTACTCTGTGTGAACCATAGGAAACAACGGACCTGTCAGCAGAGTATCGCCCTGTAATGGGAAATATTAAAGGACAAAACGATGAGCCGTTTACATTAATCATTCTGAGTCATTATTAATAATAGAAAGGTTTATTTCACCGTGGCCACAATGAAAGTTCAGTTTACAGTCAGAGACAACATGTTCACACAGTAGCATCTGGCCATAAACTGACCAAGAGCTCTAGTCAGACGTAATTAAATACACAGTTGTCAGACGTAACATAATATATCAGATATGATGACGAAGGTAAACAAAAATGGTTCTCAGTCACTGGAAGCAACAACAACCTTGCTATGGCTGAGGAGATGTTAGTACATTGGAGTCTTCTTAAAGAGACACACACACATTAACCAGTCAAGCTGGTCACACTGAAATAGTCAAGCTGTATAAAATGATATCTCAACACAGATCTATAATGACATGATCATATATTCCACGTCAGCCCTCTTCCGGCCTGGTGGACGTACTGCACACGTTTATCATGCAGTACACAGGTTATATACTCCCCCCCCCCTTTTCTCTTGCTATGGTTCCTGTTCTAGGTTTCTGCTTCTTGTTTAAACCTAGCCATGTTCTTATAAGGTTTAATGTGAACTTTTCCATTTACTCTACGTTTTGAGGCTTTTTCTTTTTCTTTTTTTTTGTTTATGTTTGGGAGTGTGGCAAGCAGCCACTGAGAGAGTATCTACTTATGGTAGGTTTGAGGGTTTTAGGCCCTATGGTGAGTCCCTGTGTTGTTGGCTAAAGGCCCACCGGTCCCGCACCTTTATATGTTTTTTATGTATGTTTTATGTATGGCTCAGGACACATGTCTACTACTGAAAATATTTTGTTTTATGTATGGCTCTAGATACATATGCTTAGTGGTTAAAATAGGTGAATTTGGTGTGCCCACAGGCCTTTTTAGGTCTGCCCTGTGTACACACCCCCTAATATTATATGGCTATGGCTAACTCTGAGAGCTTTAAGCTCTGCTCCTGGAATGTTCGAGGTCTTCAGAAACTAGCGAAAAGGAAGGCGATTCTGACCTTTTTAAGAAGGAGAATGTTTCTATTGCTTTATTACAGGAAACCCATATGGGACCCAACGATGCCGCTAAACTCCAAAAGAGTTGGGTGGGACAAGTCTTCGCCACAAACTATTCTACATTTAGTAGGGGAGTGGCCATACTGATCAATAAAAATCTCCCCTTTAGACTCATAACTTCCTCTTTAGATAGCCAAGGTCGCTATGTGATTATCAAAGGGGTTCTTAAGGGTAAAGAAATGACATTTATGAATGTATACTGTCTCCGAGGCTACTCCCCTGACTTTCTATCCAAAGTATTTACTGAATTTAATGGCCTGGCCTCTGAGAATGCCTTTGTGGGCGGAGACTTTAACTGTCACCTTATACCGTCTCTTGACAAACTAGCACCCAGTTCGGCTCCCCCTCTAGGCAAGCAAAAATGCTCTCCTCCCTATGTACAGACATTGGATTCTCAGATGTCTGGAGAACCCTTTGCCCATCCGAACTGAAGTTCACCTTTTTTAGCGGCCCACATAAGAGCAACAGTAGAATAGACTATTTCTTCATCCCTTCCTCTAAGCTCTTTCTGGTATCGTCCTGCACAATCGGAAGTATTGTTTTATCTGATCACGCCCCTATATATCTGGTCTACTCCTTGTCAGAAGAGAGGGCGCTATCGAGATGTTGGCGTCTTAACCCATACCTCCTCAAGGATGATAGGCTTGTCTCCTATTTCGAATCGGAATTGAACATTTTCTACTCAATTAACTCACATTCTACGGATAATCCGTCTCTGCTCTGGGAAACATCCAAGGTCTTTTCTCGCGGACTGATTATGTCTTACTTATCATCCAAGAAACGTACGAAAAATGAACAATGTAAACTTCTTGAATCCAAACTAGCCAACCTAGCCGACATCTGTGCTTATAGAGCTTACGGCCACCAGAACTGCGTTAAACACTCTTCTGTTCCAAGACGCTGAATACTCTCTTAATTTTTCCAGACAGAGAATGTACGAACACGGTGACAAGCCTGGCAGGTGCCTACATTTACATTTACATTTAGTCATTTAGCTGACGCTTTTATCCAAAGCGACTTACAAGTTCTGTGCGACAAGACAGCAAGAAGGGTATAACTCTATCAGCTGAGTAACAATGTTCATCAAAGTGTTGCGTGTTACAGTGTAGGTTCGTTTATTAGGACAAGTGCATGACATTAAGGTTAGTCGGGGTTAGATTTTTTATTTTTTTTTCATCATTTCAGATAATGGTTGAAGAAGTGAGTCTTTAGTCGACGGCGAAAGATTGGACCGGATTCGGCTGTCCTAACTGGGATGGGTAGTTAATTCCACCATTGTGGGGCAAGGACTGAGAATAGGCGGCTTCTCTTTGATGACCCTCCGGGAGCTTGGATATGAGTAGATCTGAGGCGGCCAGAAGATGCAGAGCGTAGGGGTCTTGAGGGTGTGTAGTTAGAGACCATTGACCGGAGGTAGGCGGGAGCGGTTCCCTTTGCCGCACGGTATGCTAGGTCGAGGGCCTTGAAGCGGATACGTGCAGCAATGGGGAGCCAGTGCAGGTCCCTAAGAAGTGGGGTGACATGGGCCGACTTCGGTAGGTTTGAGATCAGGCGGGCCGCTGCGTTTTGAATGAGTTGAAGAGGCTTGGTGGCAGTGGCCGGGAGGCCAGCTAGCAGTGCGTTGCAGTAGTCGAGGCGGGAGATGACTGTTGATTGGACGAGGAGTTGGGTGGCTTCTTTTGTCAGGAAGGGGCGTATCCTTCTGACGTTGCTCAGGAGGAATCTGCAGGTTCTGGTTGTCGCTGCAATGTGAGCAGAGAAGTTCAACTGCTTGTCGAGGACAACACCAAGGTTCTTGGCGGTCGGCGACGCGGTCACAGCTGCATTCTCGACTGTGATGGAGAGGTCGGTCAGGGGGGAGGATTTGGCCGGCAGGTGGAGCAATTCTGTTTTGCTTAGGTTCAGTTTGAGGTGGTTGGTCGTCATCCAGGCGGAGATGTCGGACAGACAGGCCGAGATCCGCTCAGAGACGTGGATATCTGAGGGAGGGAAGGAGAGGAAGAGTTGAGTATCATCGGCATAACAATGATATGAGAAGCCATGAGACGTGATAATGTTACCCAGTGATTTAGTGTAGAGGGAGAAGAGAAGGGGTCCTAGGACCGAGCCCTGGGGGACACCCGTCCGGAGGGGGCGGGTGGCCGACAGAGTCCCTCTCCATGACACTTGGTAGGAGCGGTCATTGAGGTATGATGTCAGCCATGTCAGCGCAGATCCAGCCACTCCCATTCCTGCGAGGGCCGCGAGGAGGATCTGATGGTTGACTGTGTCGAAGGCTGCAGATAGATCTAGGAGAATCAGGACAGAGGAGAGGCCTTTCGCTTTTGCTAAGTGAAGTGCCTCTGTGACCGCAATGAGGGCCGTTTCTGTGGAGTGGCCAGTCCGGAAGCCAGACTGATTGGGGTCTAGGAGGTCATTCTGTAAGAGATAAGCAGTAAGTTGGTTGGATACAGCACGTTCAAGTGTTTTAGAAAGGAAGAAGAGAAGAGAGACAGGACGATAGTTGGCTATGACGGTGGGGTTCAGGGTTGGTTTTTTTATGAGGGGCGTGACTCTGGCTTGTTTTAGGGAGGTGGGGACCACCCCCGAGTTGAGTGAGGAGTTGATGGTTGCAGTTAGGAATGGGAGGATGTCCGGTGCTATGGTCTGGAGGAGTGGCAAAAAAGAGGGCTGACACCCAAGTAATAGCCTCAATCTCGGACTCAAACGGGGTCAGGTCCTTTGACACCAAAACTATTAATAAAGAGTTTGCCTCTTTCTATGCCCAACTCTATAAGACTGAACGACCCGATGGTGCTCTCTCTGACATGCACACTTTTTTCGCTGACTTGCACCTCCCTAAGGTATCGAAAGCTCAGAACTTGCTCCTTAACGCCCCAATTACGAAGGAAGAAGCTCTGTGCGCCCTTAAGGGTATGCCATCTGGTAAGGCTCCGGGCCCGGACATGTTTCGGATGCAAATTCTATAAAGAATTCGGTCATATTCTCTTGGATCCCCTGCTGGCAATGCTCAATCATTCCTCTGAGGTTGGAATATTACCCCAGTCCCTATGGGAGGCCAACATTTGCCTTCTCCTTAAAAAGGGTAAATGCCCTGAAAAGTGCACCTTCTATAGGCCTATAGCCCTACTTAATTCGGACCAAAAAATTCTCTCCAAGATCCTGTCCATGCGCCTAGAAAAAGTGCTCCCTTTCATTATTAACGAAGATCAGACTGGTTTTACTAAGGGTAGGAACTCTATAGACAACATGAGACGGCTCCTTAATATCATACAAATTACTTGTAAGATAGACCACCCCGCGGTGGTTCTGTCTCTTGACGTGGAGAAGGCATTCGACCGTGTAGAATGGCCGTATTTGTTTCTAACCCTCGCTGAATTTGGCCTAGGAAACACTTTTATTGACTGGGTCAAGGTTCTTTACAACTCACGGATGACTGCGGTTCTGACTAACGGGCTTAGGTCTAACAACTTTCCTCTACAACAGGGGAACCCCCAGGGGGACCCACTTAGCCCTTTACTATTTGACATGGCCATAGAACCACTCGATCAGGCCATAAGGCAGTCAGCCGCAATCTCACAAAATCACTCTTTACGCGGACGATGTACTGATCTTTATATCTAAACCTGACTCTTCCATTCCATGTCTAACCCGCATGATTTCCACATTTGGAACCTTCTCGGGGTACAAAATTTACTTTTCCAAATCCGAAGCAATGCCACTTGGGACACTTAAATCCATCCCGATCCTGCCTGAGCCCTTCCCATTTCGCTGGTCGCCCTCCGGCTTCGTTTACTTAGGAGTATTTGTGACACCCACCTATGATACATTGTTTAAGGCCAACTTTCCCCCCCTTTTAGACACCATAAGGGCAGACATAGTTAGATGGGCCCCTTTACCAATCTCCTGGCTGGGTAGGATAGCCCTCGTTAAAATGAACGTACTCCCCAGACTATTATACCCTCTCCAAATGATTCCAGTGCTGCTGACAAACAAGGTTATCAAGGTGCTAACCTGGAATGGGAAGAAAACGTGTCTGAAAATGGCCAAATTACAGATGGATGGAGATGGGGGTCTGGACCTACCTAATATAAGACATTAACAACTAGCAGCACACCTTAGGGTACTTGTCGGTTGGTTCAGATCAGACCCACTATCAATCTGGCTAGACATCGAATCCTCGCAATCTAAGTCCCCCCTGTGGAACCTACTATTTAGCAAAGACTTTAAGTCTGTTAGGAAAATATGCTCTAACCCCATCACACTATGCTCCGTCAAGGCCTGGAAGACTGTCCGTAAGGTGGAGGGTCGAGCTAAGATGACCTCTCCTCTTACCCCGATCGTAGGCAATCCTGACTTTAAGCCAGACCAAATTGGCGGCGGCTTCAAGACCTGGCATACGCAGGGCATAACTAATCTTGGTGACTTGTTTGATGGCCAGACCCTAATGTCCTTTCTACAGCTGCAGCAGCGGTATGGCCTATTGAAAACGGAATTTTTTAAATACTTACAAATTAGGCAGTTTATCACCAAGGATACCTCAGTTCCACCTCGCAGGTGGAGAAAGCCCTCTCCTTGCAGATTCCTAAAAAGCAAATATCTATTTTCTATAGTACTCTAAACCTTAATTCATCTTTATCTTCCCTTGTCACTAAACATTCCTGGGAAAAAGATTTGGACATAGAGATCACGGACAAGGACTGGCAGGATGCTTGGACCTACGCAAAAAAAATCTTGGTTTGCAACCGCACCAAGTCTGTTGTAGTATCCAAGTTAGAATCTTACACCGCATTCATATTACCCCTGCCCTTAAGAGTAAAATGGATCCCAATACATCCCCACTCTGCTTTAAATGCAAGATAGAGATTGGAAACCACGTCCACTGCTTTTGGTCCTGTGTAAAGCTCCAGAGCTATTGGTTCGACATCGTAGAGGAACTATCTGATATATTCCAGACCCCCATCGAACTGGATCCCCTCTGCCTCTTACTAGGCCTCCCAGATATTCATATTGCCAATTTCAAACATAGGAGACTGTTCAATTTGTTGACATTTGCTGCTAGGAAAAACATTCTGTTGTTCTGGATCAAGGACGAGGTCCCATCAAAGAGGTCATGGCACAACATTATTATGGACTGTATTCCCTGTGAATACATCACATGTATGCTGCACTCTAAGTTGGACACTTTTTATGAAATATGGGACCCATATCTATCTCATATTGGACCTGCGCTATCCACCACTGTACTCGGCGGATTTCCCCATTACTCTTAGCCTCCCTAGAGATCACTAATGTCTTGTATGTCGTTGCAGAAGGTATCATAATGTATTTAGAAGTACATGCCTGTTCGCACACACACACACACACACACACACACACACACACACACACACACACACACACACACACACACACACACACACACACACACACACACACACACACACACACACACACACACACACACACACACACACACACACACACACGAAACATGTGCACTCACACATATAAAACATGCACACATAAAACACACATCCATACTAAACGCACACATATAAAACACACATATACAAAATAAACGTACACACTCCACACACAGTTTATCAGTACACTGGGTGCTATCGTTGACCAGGAGTTGACTCCCTAACCGCCACTTCTGTTGTATATACAGTGTACAACATGTGAATATTTGAGCCATGTCTTTGTTGTTTGTCTTTTGTCATGTCCGATAATGTACTTTTATAGTTTTTATTATGTCTTTATTATTCTTACTATCATTTCTGTTTTTATTATTGTCAGTGTTATTGTTGTTAGTGTCTCTATTATTATTACCGTAAATATTGTCTTGTTCTATGTATGTTTTGAAAAAGAGAAAAAAAAAAAAACATAAAAAAAAAGAAAATAAAACTGCCATTGGAAAGAGGAGCATTTCCCCTATCCATAGATGTATGATTTGGCCATAATAATGTCATGGTCAAGTTCAAGGTCAAATATGAATTCATAATTAAAATCGATTATCATTTATTACTGTATCTACAAATCCTTCTGTTTAATCATCTTCCCTTTATTCATTTGCTTAGATTTTCTTTACACGTGATCTCAATAAGGTGGTGAATGAGCTCAGTGAGCGACCTCGGTTACGGCACAATTGTAACATGGTGTTATTCACCGGCACAGATGCAAAAATAAATCCTAATTTATATTCTCCTTTTCTTCATTACAATTTACTCAAGCTTAGTAACAGACACAATATTTCTGACACTGGAAATACATACCCCCAGGTCCCTAGATGTTCCATACCAAGAACATGCAAATTGACCTTGCAGTGGAGCATTTACTTAGGCATGTACCTTTAGGCGAAATATTCCTACAGCTTAACAGATTAATATATTATTATAGTGAGATCTGTTCTGACACTTTGCTTAGTATATGATCATAGTGAGATCTGTTCTGCCTTTATTAGACACTTTGCTTAGTATGTGATCATAGTGAGATCGGTTCTGAATCTGACACTTTACTTAGTATGTGATCATAGTGAGATCTGGTCTGACACTTTGCTTAGTATGTGATCATAGTGAGATCCGTTCGGACACTTTGCTTAGTATGTGATCATAGTGAGATCGGTTCTGAATCTGACACTTTACTTAGTATGTGATCATAGTGAGATCTGTTCTGACACTTTGCTTAGTATGTGATCATAGTGAGATCCGT